>NW_028261382.1:173496412-173696412 GCF_051295495.1 Thamnophis sirtalis
TTTATTTTCCCTCTTTGATCCACAAGTACAACAAGGAATGATGTGATATATGTGCCTACTCTTTCTTCTTTTCCGTTGAGGACAGAAAATGCCTTAGGTTCTGTTGTAGTAATTATTCGATTGTAAGATTTCGGGGAGGGGGGATCATGATAGGCTATACAACATGAGACATAGTATTAATCTTATTTTTAGCACTAACTCTTAAATTATTAAATTAAAGTATTAAGTATATGGGGGTGCAGTTAACTAACAATCTGAAATGATCTCTCCACAAATCAACCAATGCCTGCATTTTTTGCATCGGATGCGGAGAGCACATCTTTCTCTTTCTGTCCTGGCCACATTTTACAGAGGCACAATTGGAAGCATCTTAACAAACTGCATCACTATTTGGTTTGGTGGCAGCAGTGCCTCAGATAGAAAGTCCCTACAGAGAGGTAAGGAGAGCTAAGGAGATTACAGGAAGCTCGCCTCCCATTATTCAGGATACTGCTTATAAGCGCTATGTGGTTAGAGCTCAAAGCATTGTTAAGACCCCATACACCCGCTTCACAGTCTGTTTCTGTTGCTCCCTTCTGGGAGAAGGTTTCGAAGTATTTCTAGCAGGACTACCAGATTCTGTAACAGCTTCGTTCCCTATATCATCCATCTGGTAAACTTGCAAGATATGTTTTCCTCGCCATGTACATGTGCTGTATACATCAAACTAGACTGTGTTGTTTCTCTGTGTCATATAATATATGTGGGTATATGCATAATTTTGTATCTATTTATTTATTTTGTCACTGTCAGAGTTCTAAATAGCATCCAAAATTAAATCAGAGCCCAAGGCAAAGTATTGCTCAAATTTATTAAGAGAGCCATGTTGGCACATCTGGGAAAACCCGAATCTGAAAGCTTCCTGGTTTTCCCCACCCAATTGAAAGTTCAGGATCTTGCCCCCACACCCCACAAGTCCATCCCATGGTCCAGTCTTCCACTGCCATGCTGGCAGTTCCACCCATCCAGTTCCAGTCAGGTGCAGAGGCGCAGAGACAAAAGATGACCTTGGCTTTCTAGAAAGGAATTTTGTTATGGCTACATAGCATCTAACTCCGTACAACCCTCCCTCCCATTTTCTCACGATAGAAAAGGCACAGTAGAATAATAGAAAGTGTGGCAGGTCAAAGATCCGAAAGAAAAGATGGCTGCAGGCCTGACAGTAACATTTATGTAGTGTGTATTGGAGGTGGAGACCCTTTGAGAGCTGTGTACAATGAAATTTCATTTTAATGTGTGCCAGTTAAGATACATTCAAACAGACAATAAAGTTAACATTATTCTAAACAATCCCCTATCCTCATCCTATTCCTCGCTTCTTCAAATACTGCTTTTTCCCTCTGTACTTTAGATCTCTTGGACTTCCACTTTGAGTGCAAGAATTTAAACAAATCAAAGAAAATATGCCTGCTTTCAAGACAATTTCACCAATGGAAGCTTGGATTACAGGGTCCCAAAAAAGAATTTTGCTGATCTTGTGCTGCTGTAATTATTGCACGGGTATAAATAAAAATATGATTTTTCACGGTAGTATATGTTAGGTAAGCTCCCCGTTGGGAGGGCGAGTTTAGGAGAGATGTCCTGAAGCAGATTCCCCCAGCCCCTCTGCACTCCTGCAGGGAGATAAATGTCTATGGAGATTCTCAGTCATCCATTCATGGTTGTCCCAAAGGTGCTTTTTCAAGAGGCAACTAGACTTCTTTGTTTTTTCTTTGAAGATGCTTCGCTTCTCATCCAAAAAGCATCTTCAGCTCTGCATAGCCAAAGGTCTAAGGAGATTCTCGGTCATCCAGATCATGGTTGTCTCCAGAAGCCGCTAGACTTCCTTATTTTTCTTTGAAGACATTTCACTTCTCATCCAAGAAGCTTCTTCAGCTTAGAAACTTCTCATCCAAGAAGCTTCTTCAGCTCTGCATAGCCAAAGGTCTAAGGAGATTCTCGGTCATCCAGATCGTGGTTGTCTCCAGAAGCCGCTAGACTTTCTTATTTTTCTTTGAAGACATTTCACTTCTCATCCAAGAAGTTTCTTCAGCTTAGAAACTTCTCATCCAAGAAGCTTCTTCAGCTCTGCATAGCCAAAGGTCTAAGGAGATTCTCGGTCATCCAGATCATGGTTGTCTCCAGAAGCCGCTAGACTTTCTTATTTTTCTCTGAAGACATTTCACTTCTCATCCAAGAAGTTTCTTCAGCTTAGAAACTTCTCATCCAAGAAGCTTCTTCAGCTCTGCATAGCCAAAGGTCTAAGGAGATTCTCGGTCATCCAGATCATGGTTGTCTCCAGAAGCCGCTAGACTTTCTTATTTTTCTCTGAAGACATTTCACTTCTCATCCAAGAAGTTTCTTCAGCTTAGAAACTTCTCATCCAAGAAGCTTCTTCAGCTCTGCATAGCCAAAGGTCTAAGGAGATTCTCGGTCATCCAGATCATGGTTGTCTCCAGAAGCCGCTAGACTTTCTTATTTTTCTCTGAAGACATTTCACTTCTCATCCAAGAAGTTTCTTCAGCTTAGAAACTTCTCATCCAAGAAGCTTCTTCAGCTCTGCATAGCCAAAGGTCTAAGGAGATTCTCGGTCATCCAGATCATGGTTGTCTCCAGAAGCCGCTAGACTTCCTTATTTTTCTTTGAAAACATTTCACTTCTCATCCAAGAAGTTTCTTCAGCTTAGAAACTTCTCATCCAAGAAGCTTCTTCAGCTCTTACCAGCTTTTACCCTGGGGGCAAAAAAGGGGCAGCGAAGGGTATGAGAACAGTCCCATTACATATTCAGAGACCCTCTACCTTTGTTTTTTTTCTTACCGTAACCTTTGGTTTGATTTAACAGAAAAGATTGTTATTTAAACATCGATTTATATTCGGCCTTCCGGGTTGTTTTCATAACTCCAAATCATTCATTCATTCATCCATTTCTATAGTCTCGAATACAATATATTGCTATACTGGCAACATTTAAATAGCAATAGCAGTAGACTTATATACCGCTTCATAGGGCTTTCAGCCCTCTCTAAGCGGTTTACAGAGTCAGCATATTGCCCCCAACAATCTGGGTCCTCATTTTACCCACCTCGGAAGGATGGAAGGCTGAGTCAACCCTGAGCCGGTGAGATTTGAACCGCTGACCTGCTGATCTAGCAGTAGCCTGCAGTGCTGCATTTAACCACTGCGCCACCTTGGCTCTTAAAGAGAGCCTGAAAAAGGAACAAACTACAGTCTCCACCAATAGTAATAAAAGGAACATTATTCTCTATATACGGTTGAAAATGGACCTGAATTATCGGTCTGAAACAAAATATATCACTAGGATTGTAAGACTAAAACCGTTAGAAAACCCAATTAGAAAACCACTAATTCAGTGTTTCTCAACCATGGCAACTTGAAGATGTCTGGACTTCAACTCCCAGAATTCCCCAGCCAGCGAATGCATTCGCTGGCTGGGGAATTCTGGGAGTTGAAGTCCGGACATCTTCAAGTTGCCAAGGTTGAGAAACACTGCACTAATTGGATTCTAGTCTTTCAAGATTAGTTCTAACTATTTTTTACAGCACAAATATGACATAATATACATACAGATTCGTAGGCTGTGTATTCATTTGTGCATGTGTTTCATAATGGATATTATATAAATGTAATGTTAAAGGCATTTCTGTGTTCCTTTTATAAAGAAATTTTGGAATTGCTATGAAAGTGAAATACTGCCATCTCTTGGCTGATGTACTTCTTTTCTTTAAGCTGTATAAAGTTTAGGTTTAGGTTAGGTTTAGGTTTATTAGATTTATATGCCGCCCTTCTCCCAAGGACTCAAGAGCGGTGTACAATATTAAAAGAAACACATAATACAAAAGTTTTTTAAAAAATTAAATAGAATATCCCAAACGAACTCAATTAGAATTGACAATAACATTTTTTTAAAAAAAATTAAAATTAAAATTAACGATGATCAATAATTTGTTTTGTTTTGTTCAGGCCAGGCTGGCTTGCTGGAAAAGCCAACTTTTTAGGGGCGCGTCGGAAGGACCGGAGGTCGGGGATTATACGAAGCTCCGGGGGCAGCTCATTCCAGAGGGAAGGCGCTCCCACAGAGAAGGCTCTCCCCCTGGGGGTCGCTAGCCGACACTGTCTGGCCGACGGCACCCTGAGGAGGCCAACTCTGTGGGATGGCACTGGACGGTGGGCGGCTACTGGTGGCAGTAGGTGATCTCGCAGGTACCCTGGGCCTAAGCCATGGAGCGCTTTAAAGGTCATAATTAGTACCTTGAATCGCACCCGGAAGACAACTGGCAACCAGTGCAGGCCGCCTAAAAGGAGTGTAACATGGGCGCACCTAGGTGCCCCCATGATAACCCGCGTAGCCGCATTCTGGACCAGTTGAAGCCTCCGGGTGATCTTCAAGGGCAGCCCCGTGTAGAGAGCGTTACAGTAGTCCAGGCGAGAAAGGACGAAAGTTAAAATAAGTTCACATGGATGAACATATATTATTGAATTGTTTAACCACATTTTTAAAATATGATCCATGTAGGTTGTAAACTCAATGCTTGGAGGTGTTTCGCAGTACCCAAGAAAGGTATTCATTAACAATTGGTATATTAGCTACAAGTCACAAAATCATGCAGAGATTTCAGTCAGTTTATTGCTGGATAGCAGTGGAATAGGTAAATGTTTGATTCTTTTCTGCATGCATAGAAGAAAGGATATTGAGAGCGAGCCACAAATTAAATAGTTCTTCTCTAAGTGGTTGTGGTATAGTTATTTGCAATTGATGCTTATAGAAATAACGCTTTCTTTACTTTTATGTCCTAAATTACTTATCATCTTGTATGGATAGATTCAGACAAATATCGGTAGAAAAATGTCCTCATTTTTAATATGCTTGAAACATTATTGAAACAAACATCTGCTGTAATAAACTCATGTGTATTAATTGATAAGAGCCGAGGTGGTGCAGTGGTTAAATGCAGCACTGCAGGCTACTTCAGCTGACTGCAGTTCTGCAGTTCGGCTGTTCAAATCTCACCGGCTCAGGGTTGACTCAGCCTTCCATCCTTCCGAGGTGGGTAAAATGAGGACCCATATTGTTGTTGGGGGCAAAATGCTGAGTCTGTAAACCGCTTAGAAAGGGCTGAAAGCCCTATGAAGCGGTATATAAGTCTAACTGCTATTGCTATTATTGATTCTGCGTGTTTGCAGTTGGTCTTAGGTTAAAAACAGATGATAATTCATAATTAACAACATGCTAAATAATCTAGCAATGTCTTGTGGACTTCTCAGGGACTAGGAAAAAGGAGGGCAGTTGCCATTTCAGAATACGACCGTTGGCTTACCTGAATGGCCGTTCTCTAGGCGGTGCGGGAGTGTCCAAGCATGGGTTAACTTCAGCTTGCTGCCCAAGGACTGAGTTCAAAGTTTGTGTAGCCACGCCTCCTGCTCCCTTTAGAGGCTCAGATTAAAAAACGAGGGTATGAGACCTAGAAGGATGCTGTAAGGAGTAAGGTCTATGCCATGGAGGTGATAGTTCACGCACCCGCAGGTGACCCCAGGGCGAGGTTGGACACTCCCGCAGCGCCTAGAGAACGACCATTCAGTTAACCCAACAGTCATTCTCCTAGGCGCTGCTTGGAGTGTCCAAGCATGGGACATACCCAAGCTATGTAGTCCCAGAGTGGGAAGAAGGAAAGTCCTGGTTAGTAGGGACCGTGAGGACCCGCTGCAAAACTCTCCTTCCAAATGAAGCCGCTGCAGAGGCAAAGAAGTCCAGTGTGTAATTCCGGATGAACGGTGATGGCGAGGACCAGGTAGCCGCCCTGCAGATCTCTTCAATAGGCGCTTGAGTGGCCCAAGCGGACGTAGTTGCGGCGCTCCTCGTGGAGTGTGCTGTTATACGAGGAGGAACAGGCCTGGATTGTTGCTCATAAGCCAGCTTAATGCAAGCACGCAACCAACGACCAATGGTGGAAGCTGATACCTTCCTGCCCATGGAGGTGGACTGGAATGATACGAAGAATGATTCGGATTTGTGAAAAGAAGGTATCCTCTTTTTGTATACCCGCACAGTGCGGCGCACACCCAATTTGTGCCAGACACGCACAAGAGAGAGAAATGTTTGCACCACTTCAAAACATCCAAAATGGCTGCCGCTTGACTCAGAACGGCACTGGGCGCTGTCTGGAGTTCGGCAAGGCTTTAAAAAAACCTCCGGAGCTCTTGATAAGTCCTCCGACAACAATGTGGGGCCTTCCTAACTATCTACCTAGCCCAGGCTTGACAGCAGCCGCTAAACGAGCCCCCCTGCGCCCCCTGCAGTGACGCCTGAGCAGGCTCGTTCCGAGCAGCCTGCTCTGCGCGAAGGAGATGAAAGGAAACATGCCTTTGAATAACTAGTCTATCTATTCTATACAAAAATAAGAAAAAAGGCTACACTAATCACACTGCTTGGAGAGTCCAAGGACTGGAGCTCCCCAACTGCGTCCTTATAGGGCGACTGAGTTTTTTTAAACTGGGCCTCTAAAGGGATCAGGAGGCGTGGCTACACAAACTTTGAACTCAGTCCTTGGGCAGCAAGCTGAAGTTTAACCCATGCTTGGACACTCCAAGCAGCGCTTAGGAGAACTTGTTCATTCTTCCTTTGTTAGAAAATTAGGTAGCCACATACCCAATGCAACAATTAGCAAGAGAATCCAGGAATCCCTGGCTTAAACATAGAGATGAAGAATTGGCAGATGGGAAGCCTACCTTCGTAAGTGGAAGTTTTATCGCTTTTGTTTTGCAGTTCTGTGTGACTTCCGAAAACTTGTTTCTGGAGACCGGGAGAAACTTGGGGTCCTAGTTTGAGGCGACAGATTGATGGGGAGGTTTCAGAAATTACCGCATACGGACAAAGGAACAACTTAGATCCCAAGCCTTGAAGTGAGCTTCTGTTTTGCATCCTAGAGATTTCAATTCTAGAGAATTTTTTTATTTCTCTGGAGGGTGAGAAGAAAGGGGTTGCAGGCGACACATGACCTTTTGAATGTCAGCAAGATAAAAAGTTAATGGTCACAGAAGGTCCAGACACTTATATTTACTCACGCTATATGCAGTCTGGAAAAACAGCGGAAATTGTTTTGGTTTTTTTAAATAAAAACAAGCCAGCTCTTTAAAATATAGATAGTAAACGATTTCTTAGCTAAAATGATTTGGGACAAGCAAGCCACACGTACTTCTCACCTATCCCAGTGTGTGATTACAAGGATGTGAAATTAAAAGTTTGGATTATATCAGTAAATTACTGATAACAAAAAAGCAAATCGCTGGCAACCAAAAGCATGTAAGACAAAGAACATTTATAGAAAATTCTTTCTACATGCATGTCCTATCACGTGCATGTAATTATATTCCCCTGAATTGATGGGGACTGGCTGGCTGGCTGACTTCCATATGGCCATGTACATTCTGAAGCTTAAGAATATCTTAAAAGCAGCGGTCTTGACGTGAGTGACATCAAGTTGGCCATGCCCACCTAGTCACATGGCCACCTAGCCACGCCCACCTTGCCGGTGGCCCATGAGAAAATTTTAGTGGTTCGCAGAAAAATTATTTGCATTTTTTTATATTGCACTAAATCAGAGATCCTCAAACTATAGCCTCTGGGATGGATACGTGCAATGAACGTTTGTGTTGCTGCAGAGAGTCTCCCCTTTGGGGGTCTTTTTGTGTGGGTCAGAGGGGGGCAGAAATGCCGACTTGGGAACCGCTTTGGTCTCCTGGTATGGGGCTTTGGGCGAAGGCTGGAGGGAAGTGCTGCTGGTGGCGAAGAGCCGGAGGGCCTCGTTCCAGTGGAACTACATCAGGGCCTGGAATTGGCTGACCATCTCAGCCCACTGAGCCTCCAGGTGCTGGTACCTGGTCTTGCAATCCCATAGGTCTTCCCTCTGCTTGGAAATCCTATCCTGGTAGTCCTCAGTGAGGTGCTTCTACTGAACCTCCTTCTCGGTTAGATCCAATGGGCTGTTTTCTCAACTCTTCCTCAAGGTGGCTGCTTAGCGCCAACAATTGCTTCCTGTTGGGGCCCTAAAGAGCCCGGGCGGGGGGAGGCTTGGAGTGGCTTGGAGGGGAAGGGCAAGTAGAGGCTGGCGTGGCACTTCTTTTTTTCACATAGAAAGTTTTTATTTTCCATTTTCATAGCATACAATCACATGAATACTATCGTGACCTGTCAAAACCGCGGAGGACAAAATCGCGCTCGACGAAAGCGCACATGTGATGTCATCACAGCGCGACGAAAAAAATTAAAAATTGAAATAAAATTAAAATTAAAGCAAGCCGATTCACATAAAGCTAAGGGTTAGGTTTAGGGTTAGGTTAGGGTTAGGTTTAGAGCTAGGGTTACGTTTAGCGTTAGGTTAAGGGTTAGCGTTAGGTTTAGCGTTACGTTAACGGTTAGGTTTAGGGTTAGATTTAGGGTTAGGTTTGGGGGGGGTTAGGGTAAGGTTTTCGCTTTATTTTTACATTTTTCGATCACAGCGTGATGTTTTCGTCGCGCTGTGATGACGTCAAATGCGCGCTTTCGTCGAGCGTGATTTTGTCCTCCGCAGTTTTGTGGTGGAACCGAATACTATTACATAGTCAATATCATGTTGTATTATTAAGTAATTACATGAATTCATCTTACCATCAACTACCAAAGGAAAAAAAGAAAAACCTGGAACAGGCGCTTGCGCAACCCCCCCTCTCCAGCCGGGCAAAGCTCCATACACTGACCTAGGGGGTATCCCGAATGTGCAAAGCCGCGGGAGCTGGAGGGCGGGCAGAGCGCCACGTGCCTTGGCGCCTTAGGGATACCCCCTAGGTCAGGGAATGGCGCTCTGCCCAGCTGGAGAGGGGGTGTTCCGGGCAGTTGCTCGTGAGCGTGGTCACGTCATGGCTGCTTCGCCCCTGAGGCTGTGCCCGGAGCACAGTTCACAAGGGAGCAGCTGCCTGGCAACCCCAAAACAATAAGCCCTCCCCCTATAATAAGCCCAGGGCCATATTTCGGGGGGCAAAAGAAAATAAGACCCTGTCTTATTTTCGGGGAAACACGGTGTTAAAAACTAGTCATTGTTACGATGCCTATTACAGCAACTCACGGAGAAAGATGGGAAATGTGCTTTCTTCATCAACTTTGCCCATCTATGGCAAAGTTGCAATGGACAACTAAAAGCTTTGTGGTGTCGTCTGCCAAGATATTTGCATGTGATTGGTATTTTTAGGTTTTTAGAAATGGGTATGTTGGAGTTTCTCTATAATTACTTATTTTCTTAAATGGTCATTAGACAGGCAAGCTTGATCATGCCTTACACTAAATCATTAAAAATCATGGCATTTCAGAAACCACGAGGTCTGGCAAACAATTTTTTTGAGCCAAGGTGGTGCAGTGGTTAAATGCAGCACTGCAGGCTACTTCAGCTGACTGCAGTTCAGCAGTTCAGCGGTTCAAATCTCACCGGCTCAGGGTTGACTCAGCCTTCCATCCTTCCGAGGTGGGTAAAATGAGGACCCGGACTGTTGGGGGCAATATGCTGACTCTGTAAACCGCTTAAAGAGGGCTGAAAGCCCTATGAAGCGGTATATAAGTCTAACTGCTATTGCTATTGCTAATTTGATGCCCAAAGGAAAACAATTTTGTCACCCTCCAGATGCACCAAAAATATACACTTCGTAGTTAGCATGCCCTTTACAGAGAAACATTTCTCCGGTCCTTTTGTAATGGCAATCACAATGGCAAATAAATTAGTAGAATGACCATTTTTGTATGCCGTAAATGTACAATTTCTTCTTTCTCGTGGTGCGATTAGGAGTGGCTGTTTTAACCAACAGGGCTATATGGTGGCAGTTTACTTTAAAGCATCTGTCTTATCAGTTGTACTTGATGAGGTTATTTGAGTTGCCCAGGGCAAGCAGCCAGCTCCTTGAATCCCAGCTAAACCCTGATCTATGATTGGCAACTGTGATGGGTACCAAACAGTGAATGAACAAGTAAAGAACCTCATGTCCATGTGCCCTGGCTCTCAAGGTCAATGTTCCACACATTTTGTCTTCCCATAAGCAAATACAAATCTATGTATGCGTCTCCCCCTCCCTCCCCCCCTCTCTCACTCACACACACACACACACACACACACACACACACACACTAGAAAAGGCATTTTAAAACTAAACACGGAGTTGTATATCTGAGAGCCAACATCTTTCAAGTATATGATAAAGTGACTTAGCCAAAAATACTACCCCAATGTTGGGATATGTTTCAGTGCGTGGCACGACAAAACCGCGCTCCACTAAAGCGCGCCCGATTAAACCGCGTCGCTGACGTCAGCAGCAGCGCAACAACAGTGACCGCGGAGAAAAAAGGGCGCTTTAAAAAGTGTTTGAAAGTAAGCCGATTCAAGTTAAGGTAAGGGTTAGGTTAAGGGTTAGGGTTAGGTTAAGGGTTAGAGTTAGGTTAAGGGTTAGGTTTAGGGTTAGCATTAGGTTAAGGGTTAGGTTTAGGATTAGGATTAGGTTAAGGGTTAGGTTTAGGGTTAGGTTTAGGGGGGTTAGGTTTAGGGGGGTTAGGTTTAGGGGTTAATTTTAGCTTTAGCATTCACAGTGTGCTTTTTTCATCGCGCTGTGATGACGTCAGCTACGCGGTTTCGTCGAGCGCGCTTTAGTCGAACGCGGTTTTGTGGTGGAACCATTTCAGTGTACTTAATCACGGCAACAACAGCCACTGGCTTTTTATGCCACAACCAGCAAAAACAAAGTGTAAAAGAACAGCATCCAGTGGAAGAGAGGCAAAAAGCATACAGATATATAGCATCACCACCCAACATCCTAAGAACTGTGGTTTATAGTTTCCTTGGCTGAAATGCCAGCTTTAAAAAAAAAAAATCTTTATTGGTTATACATTTTTTAATAAGACATACAAATACAGCTTTAAACATACAACCCCCAGCCCCTCGGTGACATTCACAGCCCAACATTTTTTTTCCTTCCTCATTGTTTAGTCTCTAACCGGCATCTTCTCGTTACAAAATTCAGGGATCTATCACAATACCCATGTTCACTTTAAATTATATTTATTATTCAGCTTTGAACTTCTTAGCAAACTTCTAGCAACTTCATAGCAACTTCTACAGTTTATTATTTATTGTCACGAATAGCAGGTTTTTTTGTTTCTCTTATTTCTGCTCAGGTGACTCCATCTGATACGACCTTTCATGGCCTTAATATCAGGAGAGTACCTCTTTCTACACAAACAGTGGAAGGCTTTAGTTAAGTAAATATTTATCTGTCACGTAGTTCCACAGAAGGGACAAAAAGTTTCCCCTGTCCATGTCCTCCTAAAAGGAGTTTTGCCACTATCCATTTATATGTTACCAACTAACAAACAGGTCTTGCTTCCCAAAATATTTTTAAAGCTCTGTTTGATGCAATAATGTCATGGGGGGTGGCAGGGCCCCATTATAAAGTTATTTTAATTCTAGAAATTTCCAAAACAAGGTATTGCACTCCATTAGTATAAATACCCAGATGAGCATTTAGTCAGTTACAGTCCAGTAACCAGTTCTTAGTATCTTTCAACAATCACACACACATTAGATTTCCCTTCAACAAGAATCCACCTGATACTAATTTTCTACCATATCATATTTGGTGTACAGGTAGTCCTTCTTTAGCAACTATAATTGGGACAGACAAAGTCACTAATTGAAATCATGACTACACTTACCATCTTACTTCAGCTTACTTTCTTCACTTTACGGACCTGCGAAAGTCATAAATGTGAGAATTAGTCATAAAGTTACTTTTCCTCACCATCAAAGCTGTAAAAGTTGCTAAATGAGGACTAGCTGTATTATATTTTGGTATGATCATGCACAATTTATTGTTTACAGTAGTGGTAATTGGTTCCACCACAAATCCGCGAAGCCCTTATCCGCGGAGACATAAGCGCGAAGACTAGTTCGCGCCGTTCGAAGCGCTAAGGAAAAACGCGACCCTACCATGATGACATAATCACAGAGGGCAAATCCGCGCATTTCCAAGCACTCAGTACCCTAACCCTAAACCTAACCCTAAACCTAACCCTAAAACAAACCCTAAAACAAACCCCTAAACCTAATCCTAATCCTTACCTTAATTGAAATCGGCTTTCTGCTGCGGCGCCGTTTTAAAGCGCCCTTCTGTTGCCGCGCTGTTGTCGCGGCGGTGATGACATCGCAGCTTTAGCGACGCGCTTATGTCTCCGCGGATAAGGGCTTCGCGGTTTTGTCGTGCCACGGTGGTAATCAACCTGGTCCTTACCACCCACTAGTGGGCGTTCCAGCTTTCATGGTGGGCGGTAGGGGTTTGCTGTAACTCTGCTTTATAAATTTTATAAAGTTACTTCCCTACTTCATAAATTACCATTACTGTGGAACCGGTGGGCGGTTAGAAAATTTTACTAACAGAGATACACAAGTGGGCGGTAGGTATAAAAGGTTGACTACCCCTGGTTTGCAGTACAAATTATGTTCAGAAAATATGTTAAGGTTATCCACAATTCTGCAAGCCTGCAGCTCATTAGCTGAAAAAGAGAAAGTTCATTTTGTGAACAACAAAACAGGCATGATTATTAGGATGACAGTGGAATTATGGGAATAGATTTTGGAGTTGAAAACATCAAGTTTGGTTGATTGTAAGCAGTGGTGGGTTTCAAAAATTGTTCGAACCTACCCTGTGGGTGTGGCCTCCTTTGTGGGAGTGGCTTGCCGCCCATGTGACCGGATGGGAGTGGCTTGCCACCCATGTGACCAGATATGAAGATGCCGACGACACTTGTCAGAACCACCTTCAATTAACATGTATTTCAGTTAATGGAGATAGGGGAAAAAAGTATATTCTAAAAAATCTTACAATACAAACAGGTTCATAAGGAAAAGGGCAAAAAACAAATAGACCTTTTGTGATGACCGGTGAAAAGACCCCCCACCTCTATTATGGAGCAAACATTAACTTCATACTTGGCAGTTGAAATAACACGAGATAGTATACTTCAAGAAAACCTTTATTACTGTATTTTTCGGAGTATAAGATGCGCCTTTTTCCCTCAAAAAAGAGTGAAAATCTGGGTGCTCTTGGGAACAGGGAGGGCAAAAATGAGCAAAAAATGGGCAATTTTTGCTCCCCCCCCCAAGCCCCCAGGATCACTCTACAAGCTTCCCAAAGATCTGCATGCCTTTTTTTTTTTCAAAGACCAGGCCATTTTTGCAAAAAATGGGCTTTTTTTGCTCATTTCCCCCTCCCCCTCAACTCCCAGGAGCACTCTACAAGTGTCCCAAAACTCTTCATGCCCCCTCCCCCATTTTTTATTTTTTTTATTTTTGCAAAAAACGAGGCGTGCAGAGAGTTTGGGAGGCATGCAGAGTACAGAAACTTTTTTTTAAAATTTACCTTTTCAAAATCGTGGTGCGTCTTATACTTATAGTCCAAAAAATATGGTGTTTGTTGGTTTATAACAGCTTTGGGAACTCCTCAACAACTTCCAACATCCTTCACCATTGACCATGGTAATTGCAACACTTGAGATTTGAAGTTCAATAACTTCTCAAATATTATACATTCCTTTGATTTATTATCTCATTTGAGGCTTTGTCAGTCATCATTATTCACACAATTTTTATTATTTATTTGCTGGTATAGCATGATAATGTGAAAGGTATAATTTTGTACTATGTTGTCAACTTTTTGTGTGTGTCACCTCACTGGTTGACACAATTCTTGCACAATTGCAATTCTGGCTTTGTGATCGGAAATTCTGAGCTAGATTACTAGGTATTACACAAGTGTGCATAAGTTGCAGATGGACTTCATAGAGCACGGGTGTCAAATTCGCCGCGTCATGTTGCTGTGACATGCCTTTTCTTGATGTTTTCCCCCTTCGCGGAGCTGGGGTGGGCGTGGCCTGCATATGACGCATCCGGACTGCGGGCCTCCAGTTTGACACCCATCACAGAGTATCGAGCTTTGGCCAGTTAAATGTACGAATTGTAGAAAAGCAAATGCATTATGCCCTCATCTTGTAAGGGATACCTCTTGCACCTGTGATCCAGCCTTGAATTAAATCAGTTGGGTTTTAACTGCAGATATCAAATGAGAAATTTTACACGGATGAACCCGTCTATTTATTTTGTATTTAGCGGGAAGGCCTGTGTTTATTTATGCGACCAATTATTCCACTGAGTGTGTTGAGAGAGAAATTATGCGTTTGAACTGGGAAATATATATTTATTTTAGAAGTGAAATAAATAATAAAAGCCTAAGAATCAAGATGTTATTCTAACAACAGATGAAAAACTTCTCTTCAGAACAAGAGGGAGGGGGGGTGTTGATTCCCTTCAGGGAGATTCTTCCTTGATTAAATAGAAATGATCAGCTGGAACTACCCTCCTTGGACATTTGATCTATTAGCTTTTTCCCCTGCCAAAAATACGGGGGAAGGAATGTTGTGTTCTAGGTCATGCATATATTGGACAGTTAAGTATTCTTGTTTTTGGCAAGCACTACAAACACCAAGTGTAAACAGAGGCGCACAAAACAGCTCACTGAAACCTCGCCACTATCCTTTTAAACTATTACAGGCGTATCAGTGCCCATATATATTATGTAGCTGTTCTTAACTGCAATTACTCACGATGTCTCTTTCTGCAAATATTACTTAAGGCTAGGGATTCTGCCATGTCCCCGTGGGACGCTCTCTTTAATTTATGAAGGTTTTATTTTCACGCCTACATTCTTTACTTATAAAGCCCTTGATGGTATTGGACCTGGGTACTTGCGAGACCGCCTACTGCCAATTACCTCCACTAGACCAATTAGATCCCACAGACTAGGCCTCCTCCAAATTCCATCCGCCGGCCAGTGTTGACTGGCGACTACCCGGAGGAGAGCCTTCTCTGTGGCTGCTCCGACCCTCTGGAACGAACTCCCCATGGAGATTCGAACCCTCACCACCCTCCAGGCCTTCCGCATAGCCCTTAAAACCTGGCTGTTCCGACAGGCCTGGGGCTAAAGATTCGCTGCCCCTATTTCGAATGGTATGATTGTTGTGCTTTTTAACTATGTATAGTTTTGTGTTCTTGTTAAACTGTTTGTATCCCTCCCTTCCCTTTTTGAGTTGTGAGCCGCCCTGAGTCCCCTTAGGGAAAAGGGCGGCATACAAATGAAATTAAACTCTTAAACTCTTTACGTTCTAGCATTTGATATATTTTTATCCTGATAAAAATATGACATGCAGTCGTTTAAGCTGTTTGTATGTGCTTATACAGTATATGTACAGTACTGGGCAAAAGTTTTAGGCAGGCGTGAAAAAATGCTGTAAGCAAAGAATGCTTTCAGACATATAAATAAATGATTGTTTATTTTTCCCGATTGTCAAAATGCAAAGTGAGCGGACAAAAGAAAAATCTAAATCAATATTTGGTGTGACCACCCTTTTGCCTTCGAAACAGCAGCAATTCTTCTAGGTACACCTGCATACAGTTTTTGAAGGAACTCAACTGGTAGGTTGTTCCAAACATCTTGGAGAACTAACCACAGATCTTCTGTGGATGTAGGCTTTCTCACACCCTTCTGTCTCTTCATGTAATCCCAGACGCACTCGATGATGTTGAGGTCAGGGCTCTTTGGGGGCCATGCCATCATTTCCAGTACTTCTTGTTCTTCTTTACGCTAAAGATAGTCCTTAATGACTTTGGCTGTCTGCTTGAGGTCATTGTCCTGCTGCTGAATAAATTTGGGGCCAATCATACCCCTCCCTGATGGCATTGCATGATGGATAAGTATCTGCCTGTATTTCTCAGCATTGAGAACACCATTAATCCCGACAAAATCTCCAACTCCATTTGCAGAAATGCAGCCCCAAACGTTCAAGGAACCTTCACCATGCTTCACTCTTGCCTGCAGACACTCATTATTGTACCGTCTCCAGCCCTTCGGCGATCAAACTGCCTTCTGCTACAGCCAAATATTTCAAATTTTGACTCATCGGTCCAGAGAACCTGCTGCCGTTTTTCTGCACCCCAGTTCCTATGTTTTCATGCATACTTTAGTCGCTCGGCCTTATTCCCACGTCGGAGGTATGTCTTTTTGGCTGCAACTCTTCCATGAACACTACTTCTGGCCAGACTTCTCCAGATGAGTATACCTGGGTCCCACTGGTTTCTGCCAGTTCTGAGCTGATGGCACTGCTGGACATCTTCCGATTTCGAAGGACAATAAGCTTGATGTGTCTTTCATCGGCTGCAAAAAGTTTCCTTGGTCGACCACTGCATCTACGATCCTCAACACTGCCCGTTTCTTTGTGCTTCCTCAAAAGAGCTTGAACAGCACATCTTGAAACCCCCGTCTGCTTTGAAATCTTTGTCTGGGAGAGGCCTTGTAGATGCAGTATAACTTGTGTCTTGTTGCTGTGCTCAATCTTGCCATGACATGAAACTGTCTTTCACAACCTCACCTTGGCAGCAGAGTTTGGCTGCTCCTCACCCAGTTTTAAGCCTCCTACACAGCTGTTTCTGTTTCAGTTCATGACTGGGTTTCAACCTACGTGTGACATTGACGATCATTAGCACCTGTTTGGTATAATTGGTTGATCATACACCGGACTATAATCCTGCAAAATCCCTGAATTTGTGGGAGTGTACCTATGAGAATTGATGCTGGTTTGAAGGCAAAAGTGGGGTCACACCAAATATTGATTTGATTTAGATTTTTCTTTTTTCGCTCACTTTGCATTTTGACAATCAACAAAAATAAACAATCCTTATTTATATTTCTGAAAGCATTCTTTGTTTACAGCATTTTTTCACGCCTGCCTAAAACCTTTGCACAGTACTATATATGTACTGTATAAGTAGAAACAGGAAACAACAGCTGTAATGACTTACTCTGGTAGAAGCCTCAGTAAGTTTAAACATAATTAAGACTGACAACTTCGAATTAAAAAGGGCAAACAATTTGACGTAGGGATGTTATATGGATATATTAGAGAGTCAGTTTTGTGTAAGGATAAGGCTTCACGCTACAAACTGGGAGACTCTCAGCCATAAGAAAGAAGCAATGACCGTGGCACGACAAAACCGCGTTCGACTAAGCCGCGCCCGATTAAACCGCGTCGCTGATGTCATCAACAGGGCGACAACAGCGAGCACGGAGAAAGAAGGGCGCTTTAAATAGCGCTTTGAAAGCAAGCCGATTCAACTTAAGGTAAGGGTTAGGTTTAGGGTTAGGTTAAGGGTTAGGTTTAGGGTTAGGTTAAGGGTTAGGTTTAGGGTTAGGTTACGGGTTAGGTTTAGGGGGGTTAGGTTTAGGTGTTAATTTTAGGTTTAGCGTTTACAGCGTGTTTCTGTCTCCGTGCTGTTGTCGCCCTGTTGATGACATCAGCTACGCGGTTTCATCGAGCATGGTTTAGTCAAATGCGGTTTTGTGGTGGAACCAGCAATGACAAACCACTTCTGAAAAACGTTGCCAAGAAAATTGCAGCATTCTCCAATCACGCATTATTGAACAAAAGAAAAAAAAATCATATTTTACTTCTATAGCTATTAGATAACAATGGTACGTCTGGTTTGGGGAGCTGTCAACCTCCTGCTGCTACAAAATAATTGAATCTGTTTTAGATTTCTTCTTCACAATAAGGTGACTTTTATTTAAACTTCCCTGCCATTAAAATAGATAAAAGTTGTGTTTGAGAACCAGAAGGCATGTGACCCCCACCTACAAACCAAACCCAATTTTCACTTTTCAAGCCTCAACTCTCCCAATGTTAATGTGATTAGGTTTTTATATTGGACAGGAAAAAAGGAAGCGTCCACCAATGTAGTTCATGAATCATCTCTGTCCATGTCTCCTCCCTCAAATGGCAATGCTATGTTTCTATCATAATTTCTTATAAGAACATAATTTCAAATGAGCTACTCTATGAAAATCTGTGTTATTGAAATCCATATATCAGGTCATTAATTACACTCTTTTTCCCCCCCAGGTCACTATTGGTCAATTGTATACAGCAGAGAAGCTTGTTATTGAGTGCCCACGAAAAGCATAATTGTGGTGTAAGTAAAGGACAACTACTGACAATTCTCAACATTCTACAACAGGCAGAGATTTACATTTAAACGCACATTGCCATCTGTATATATGTCTAAGCTATCTTATTCCTCTGGTTTGAAAGCATAAGAATAATTGTACAAAGTATCGTTGCATTAGAATTTTATAATTTACGTGCCAATAAAATGGATTGGTTTCATTGTATGTGAATGTCGTTGTTTGCTCATCCGTTTTCCTGACAATAAAATATTTGCTCACTTCCTTCTGTTAATGTGCACTTTTTGTCTGGGTCAGGAGTCCATATATGTTAGGTAAGCTCCACGTTGGGAGAGCGAGTACGTTCAGAGAAGCATTGTGAGAGTTGTGTTGGAGAACACACAAACCAGCATACAGAGACACTGCAGTTTAAATAGGCGTTTACTTCCGTGGAAATAGAGGTATCAGAGTCCATCAAACAATCCAAGTAATCCAAGACAGTCAGTCATCAATGTCTTTCAGTTAAGGGATAATCCAAATAACATAGTCCAGTATCATATAATCAGTCCGGTACTCAAAGTTTGCTAGCAGTTACAAAACTTACAATAGCTCACGACACTTTCTAACAGCCAGCTTCCAAAACACTCAGATCAGATCAGCCCAGCATCTAACAAACAGAGAGCTAACAGTCGTTCTGTCTCCCTCTTATGGCCGATTGAGGAAAACAGCAACCAATCACATTTTACAGTATGATTTAAAGAAACATTGTTACATGATTTATATATTGTCAACCCAACCGTTAGATTTATATTTCTAACAGTATATTTTGCAACTCGGGAAATCAGGCTCAAAACCAATTTCTATAAACTGAAGTCCATTTGAACTTTAGTCCCATTCCAGTACAATTCTGTAAAAAATATAATCCCCCCAGCGTAGCTTACATTTGTTATTACGTGATCTTAAGATAGAAAATGTGAGAATTTAGGACTCCATAACGACATTTCTGGAGACCTGACTAGCCACAATTTGTAACCCATAAATGAACAGGACTCTTTCTTGATTAGATGAGATTCCCCTATTCCAGGGATACTAACTACACACAAGCTTAGTTTGTAGCTACAAAAAAAAATTCCAGTAAGAACTTGAAATTCTTTCAACAGATCATTTGTATGCTGGCAGAACCGTGCAAGTAAAAAACAAATTGCTTCACTATGTTGCTGACTGTAGAATCTTATCGGTTTCAAAATTCATGAGCCAAAATTAGTCTGTTTGCTATTTCAAAGGCCAATACCAAACCTAAAAGATTGTTTTTTTGAAGTTTTGCAAAGCAGTCAGATATTTAGCAGCACACCTGATGAGCCCTACTAGTTATTTAACAACACACAAAAGTGTCTGTGAGCCATATCGGATGAGTAAATATAACCCCCAAACCACATCCATTACTCTGGAATAGAGAAAACTTGCCAAAGCAAATTTGTAGGTAGGCAAACACCATCCATAATTGGCCAAGTTTGATTTCTATGCGGGACTGTAGAAATACAGTCATGGCAAAACACTTTCCAAGGTTATGGATCAATCTATATTTAGTTTTGTCACAATTTATGTAAGCTTGTGTAAAATATGGTTGTCTTAGAAATCTAATATGTGGCTTCTAGAAATCAAATGCTATAGGCCGTGTTTTTGTAAACCATGCTCTTCAGTTAGTATAAATTCATCAGTTAGTTCTAGTAAATTGGATTAGTTGCATCATAGAATGTTTTGCCACAAGAGGTTCTTCCAGACAACTGCAAACGCAGGTCTTTCACAATCCTGGATAGTGAAAGCATCCAAAATAAGAACTGCATCTCCACATCAAGGGCCTGTTTTTCATCAAACAGGCTGAGAAAGAATATTCTACATTCCTCCATATGTGTTTATTGAATAGTACGTCCAAATCAGGGGTGGGTTTCTCGCCCCGTTCCAACCGGTTCAGTTGAAACGGGGCCGGCGGCGCCCTCGTGCACGCGCGCAGTGCACGCATGCGTACTAGCGCCTGTGCGATGCTCCAGCTGCTCCTGGAGGATCGCGCAGGCGCTGTATGCATTCTGCGCATGCGTGGAAGCGCAGAACTCGTCAAAACCGGGTAAGAAACGCGGGCGGGCGGGTGGATCCTTCGGCGTTCCCGGAAGTTACTTACTTCCGGGTTCGCCAACCAAACGGTTTGCGGGGACCGCCGCGAACCGCCTGAAACCCACCCCTGGTCCAAATACTTCAAGAAATTGTTTTAGTCCATTTGAACAGAGGGTGACCTGGATAGGGACAGTTATACATAACTCCAATATCCCAACCTAAACTGAAGTTTTTATATTTATTATTTTTCAGACATAGAAGTGGGATGTCCACTGCTGACATCACTCCAAAATTAAAAATCCTTTCACTTTGGGGGACAAGTGTAAACAAATGTAGAACATGAAGGCCCAGAAAGACACACTAAAAATTCACTGCAAGACAATGGTATGGTGGAATATACCATAATCTGCATGAATACAGCTAATGTAAAATTACTGTTAAATATTTCGATTACATTTTTCTTAGTTACGTAGACATGTCGTCAATAGTATTTACCTCTGAATAAACATTTCTACGATTGCAATCTGAATGTCTTCATTCCCAGGAGTTAGTAGCACTAAAACAGAAAAACAAAATCTCCAGTTATTGTCTGTTTTTAGGTTGATTTCTACTTTTACGGACTCTGATTTTATAATGGGTGTGACCAGTTAACTTTAGGAGCACATAGATGGGTACATTTCAAATTAATGTAGTTTATGAAAGTGACCTGACAAATGCGCGTTAGACAAAAGTGCGCCAACAAAAGCGCGATTAGGGTTAGGGTTAGGGGTATAACGTTTTCGCGTCCCACTATGTTGTTTGTTGATGGTGCGGTTTTGTTGGCACGGTTTTGTCTAGCGCACATTTGTCGGTGAACCGTTTAGGAAAATGAATTTATACTTTCTCACAATTGAACAAAATAAAGTTATCAAAATACCTGAGCATGTTAAAGAACACACAATCAGTTTTTAAAAAGTGTCATGAAGACCCACTCATCTATAAACATAAAGCTACAGAATCCAGGGAAATTCTGGAACCAAACTTTTTCTTCGGTCCCTCTGAAAAGTATTCCAACCGAGGAAAATATAGGCGTGATAAAAATGTATCTATCTCCGGAAGCAAAAAATAAGGTTTTGACATTGTCTTCTCAGAGTAAGATAGCCAAATGCATTCTTTCAAATGAAATATGTCTAATCGATATTAAACTATGCAAGAATGTATTGGTTTAATTCAGTGGTTCCCAAACTTGGCAACTTTAAGACTTGTGGACTTCAGCTCCCAGAATTCTTCAGCCAGCAGAGCTGGAGAATTCTGGGAGTTGAAGTCCACAAGTCTTAAAGTTGCCAAGTTTGGGAACCACTGGTTTAATTCATTGATTATATTTACCAATTTCAAACCTGCCAATTATGGCATTTTAGTCCCCTTTTTCTAGTACCCTAATCCAAATCAGGATAACATTTAATTCTTGATTTGATTTTTACATCATCATTAATTGACTTTCAGGAGGCAACAACCAAATATAGTAAAATAGCCAAACACATTCCTTGTATTCTCTTCATGTGAAAAAGGACTAGCAGCAAAGTATATTTAGGGGTTGGGGATTATCAATTCTAGTGCAAATTTTCTCACAGACAAGGGTTGGAGAAAGAGGGTTAAATTCAGGAATATCAACAAATTTCAAGAGCAATCCAACTGGAAGCGAGTTATCTCAGCATATCAATGGCAGGAAGAATGTTAGGAAAAATCAAATATATTTTTTTCTTTCAAAACATATTTCAGAATACTATTAAAAATGTATGAGGTGGCCTGGATTTTTGGCATTTAAAACGAAAGCAAACATCACGCCGCTTAGTCCCACCAGTCAATGTTACTTTCATTTTGCAGCAATTTCTGGGTTGGCTACAGAGGTGGGTTCCTGCCAGTTCGCACCAGTTCGGTAGAACCGGTTCGTCAAATCTACCGAACCGGTTAGAAGAGGTTCCACCAGTGGACCCGGAAAGCAGGCCACACCTACAGAAGAGGTGCCAAAAAATTTTGAAACCCACCACTGACACACACAGACTCACACAGAGAGAGAAAGAGGAAGGAAGGAAGGAAGGAAGGAAGGAAGGAAGGAATATGAAAGAAAAAAGGGAAAAAGGGACAGAGAGAAGAGAGAGAAAGGAAGGAAAGGAAGGAGAGAAAGAAAGAAGGAAGGAAGGAAGGAAGGAAGGAAGGAAGGAAGGAAGGAAGGAAGGAAGGAAGGAAGGAAGGAAGGAAGGAAGGAAGGAAGGAAAACACATGGCCGGCAAGCCACTCCCACCAGGTCACATGGCTGGTAAGCCACTCCCACAAAGGAGGCCACACCCACAGAGTAGGTTCGAAAAAATTTTGAAACCCACCACTGGTTGGCTCCCTAACGACAGAACAGAATAGGCCCAGATCTAGCAAAGACTTCCATTGGAAAAAGGGAAGATATTTTTTTTACAAATTTTACCCATGAGATTATAGGGCATGGTTTCTCAACCTCAGTTGCTTTAAGATGTGTGGACTCCAAACTCCCAGAACTTCCCAGCCAGTAGGAGATAGCAGTTGATAAAATTACAGCAACCTGAAGATTTCCAGAGAGCACAATAATCTTAATTCTCCAAAATTAAATTACACCAATTTTTAATTTTAAACACAAGAGTGTTTCTCTTTTAAACAAAGAGTTTCTAGATAGTGTGCTCATAGAATTCAAAGCAAGTTGCAAGTATGAAGAAGCATTCAGGACTGTAGCTGAAGAAAGTATTAGATATAATATATTATCTATGAATATTTCAAAGTTTACTTAACGAGTACCGAACAGAAAATAAGAAAAGGCAATGATGTTAAAGAAAGTCAAGGCTTTGCTTTGGACAGAGTTCATTTTTTAAGTCTTCACACACACACTTTTCTTGGCAACAATATGGAATGGGCTGCCACTTCCTTCTTCAGGATGTGTTTTCGCATTCCCAAGGCCCATCATCCTGGGATTTCCAGAGTCCCCATCCAAGTACTTGCCAGTTTAATTCGCTTCATAGAACCACCAATGCTGGGTACATGTTGAAAAATTTCAACTTCTGTTATTTTATGTTTTTGCTCTGCCTCGGCTTCAAAACCTGTCAAGAGAATTAATCTCTCTCTTTCACACAAAATCAATGCGCTGATATTTTAAACACAAACAAATATAAGAACACACAGCCTTTACTGCTGTTTAATCCATATGGGCTTTAAGAAATCATACAATATTGCCAATGCAATATAGCACCAAAACTTCCCGAAATCCCCTGCCTCTCCTTTGCAATAGGTTTGCAAAGATTTAAGAACAAAACACAAACACACACACACACACACACACACACACACAGAGCATTACACCAAAGGCAAGAATTGTCGTGTGTAGCAAAGCAGGAATATAATTTATTCATTTTTAAAAGCATTTTATTTTCTAAAAAGTTTTGACAGTATTTGCTTAGTGTATCCTTAGTGCATATTTAAAGAAATTCTTACCCAATTCAACAGTTACCCTTTCTTCATAAAGACATTAAAGAGCCTCGGTGGTGCAGTGGTTAGAGTGCTGTATTGCAAGCTACTTTTGCCGATCAGCAGTTTGGCAGATCGAATCTCACCAGGCTCAAGGTTGACTCAGCTTTCCATCCTTCCGAGGTCCGTAAAATGAGGACCTAGATTGTTGGGGACAATAGGCTGACTCTGTAAACAGCTTAGAGAGGGCTGTAAAAGCACTGAAGCTGTATATAGTCTAAGTGCTATTAGAAGCTTTAGAAGGCATTAGAAGATGTTTGATATTGCTGTCAATAGAAATACACCGTTCATAGATTTAACATATTGCACACAAACCAAAGATCTCAAGAAGATTTGTTAGCATCCTCTGAGTATTTTTGCATCAAAGACCATGCTCAGGAGACATGTTTTCTGTATTTTGGAAAAACCAGTTTTTTACTAGCTTTTACTAAAAAGGCACGTTTTGTGATTTTTTTTTTCCTGATTCCTGCTGTGAGTGTTTAGATCCCACATAGTTTAAGCTTATTTAAAACCTTAAGAGGATTTATCCTATCACAGAACCTATCTATCCCCTGTATAATTGTTTTAGAGAAGTTATAAACTGTCTTCTTTTTCTGAAACGATACGATTTCACCACTTAAGGCAGTAGTGGAAGCAAAGTTTATGTTGGAAATGAGTTATGACTCACTACTGGCTGTGGCACTAAATCAAGTATTTTCTATTCCAAAAGGAATATTATTTTCAGTTTTTCAACTTTTTCAGTTGCAACACTAACATTTTGGAAATAATACTAAGAAAAAAATAATAAACTCTACAAGAGTTTGTGCATTTATAATACATCTTTTTTAAAGGACATTATTTTTTCCTGAATACTGAACAAATAAATGTAGTATTTCAGGAACAAAAATCTTCTTTTTTTTTAAAGAAAAATTACAATACTACAAATCAGTGTGTCTCTTTCCATACTGGCTGTGTAGCATTTACATTTCAATTATAGTCTAATCTTCGTCCCAATTCATCTGCTGAGTGCATGATTGATATATACTTTTGTCAGACTATGCTTTAAACAAAACATTGGAAGCACCATAAAATTTTAAAATAATACTCAACATTAGAAAAGGAAGTATATTGTTCATGATGATTACATTCTAAATATATGTTAATCAGCAAGCAGCCAGAAAAGTTAGGATTGTTCTACACAAAAATAAATGCTTGTCGTATCTCCTTTTCAGGAATGCAACAGCATATGAAGGGGACCCCACCAATTTGTAAACATGCAATTCACCTATATGAAAGCCATACCTGGCCAAGGTACCTAGTGTTTACACCTATAAACACCTGGCAAACTTTTTCTTTAAAAATTTTAAATATTCCCTTCAACGATCTATTAGGGTTTTTTTATTAGGTCTTCCTAATTATTAGGTCTATTTATTAGATCTTCCTAATAAAAGATACAATTACAGGACCTTACAATTGCAAAACATGGATAAGCAGAGTTTAAAATATTCTATCTTCTCTTATATTGCAGTGTATCTCTTCCCTTCACCTTCACTATTAAATAAATGTGGGTTTTAATTATACAGTATTTCTCTTCCAGACGCTCAAACTACCAACGCCTCTGTATAAGTATCTTTTAAAAGTTCCAGAAACTTTAGAAAAGTTTTTTTTATATATAAAAGAAGCTGAGAAAGGCTTATTTAAAAAGATCCCAAGTTTAGAAAAGCATTCTTGGAAGCCCACCCTGGTCTTAGTTTCTAACTAAGACTCTTCATATGCATTAGATTTTTCAACATTCTGGATTTTTAGGCTGCAGGCAGTGTCTAAGGATTCTGAAAATTGAAATCAGAGACATTTAGATTGCAGAAAATTGCCATACACCTGCAGTTTTGTCTTTAAAAGGCAAATATTTTAATGTTTAATGTTAAACATTTATATAGCCACCCATCACCTAACCAACTCTGCACTGTTAAACATGAAGGGAATTTACATTAAGGAGATCTTAATTCAACCTGATTGCTAAACAAGTTTATTTTAGATCACTCAGTTGAGGAGCTCTGGAAGAAACTATTCAACTAATGAACAGTTTACTTAACTGTTCCTTCACAATTACAATTCAGTGTTGTGCTCTCCCATCTATTACAGTTAGGTAAGTTTTCAAACTTCAACATGAGATGACTTGGAGATACAGAATCTGCAGTTTAAAGAATAAAGTAGCCATCAAGCAGAAAATCATTTAATTTGCACTGCTCACTACTCACAGTGGGCCAAAGGCCCAAGAGGGTAACTATCATTTACCCTCTTATAAAATTATTACACTCCAATGGTGGGAGGGGGATGTAAGTTGCACTTAGACAGAACACCTCCACTGTTGTAACTCCTTTTCCTCTGGTCATCCTCTCGGCATATACAAGAGTCAACCTACTAATAGTCATTCAGATTTGAGTTCTCACATACATACTTAGTTCCGTGACCCGTCAAAACCGCGTTCCACAAAACCGCGGTCGACGAAATCGCGTATGTGACGTCATCACAACGCGACGAAAAAGATCGAAAAATTGAAATAAAAATTAAATTACAGCAAGCCGATTCACATAAAGGTAAGGGTTAGGTTAAGGGTTAGGGTTAGGTTAAGGGTTAGGGTTAGAGCGTTAGCGTTACGTTTAGCGTTAGGTTAAGGGTTAGCATTAGGTTTTTCGTTACGTTAAGGGTTAGGTTTAGGGTTAGGTTTAGGGTTAGGTTTAGGGTTAGGTTAAGGGTTAGGTTAAGGGTTAGGTTTAGGGTTAGGTTTGGGGGGGGTTAGGGTAAGGTTTTTGCTTTATTTTTACATTTTTCGATCTTTTCCGTCGCGCTGTGACGTCACATACGCGCTTTCGTCGACCGCGATTTTGTCGTCCGCGGTTTTGTGGTAGAACCACTTAGTTCACAGCTTATACGGATCTCCAATCTCCAAATAGCGTGGGAATTGTTCTTAAGACATGTGATCCCTGGATAATGGAGCAGACATTAAAAGTTTCAACGCAAACCATGCACCCTTTATTCAAGACCTGATCAATTCCTGTGCTAAGAAGTGTTAAGTAATATTTTAAGTAGTTCCCAACATAACCATCACCTACAGTAAAATAAGAGTAGTCATCCCTTATAGACTTGATATTTGCAAACGTAACATAATTTCACAGCTGCAATTATAAAGAAGCTTTGTTCTAAGGCACAATAGGGGAAACCTTCAAACATTCAAACATTTTTTTTTTTGCTCTAGTTATTCCAATTCCCAGAGAAGGGTTCTGAATTCGGGACAGCAGCAATTCTAGGCTTTGTAGAAGTCACTGCCTAAAGCAGGAAAAAGCAGCTCAAATCCACAGATGGCTTTTTAAAGGGGACAAAGTTCCAATCCTACTGTAGTTCTTTTTTCCATACCCAAAAGTGAATATAGCCCCAAATATAGGGCAAAAAAAAAGACTTCACAAGGATTGCTATCCAATGGGTCTTAAAGCATTCTCATTTCCCGGGTCAAAAAGTGCCAGAAATATTCGGGATTCTTCTAATAACTCAAACAAGTCTTCTCTCTCTCCTAAGCCGGACCACGATTCCCCCCTGGCTGCCTCTTCGATCCAGTTCGAAACCCGCAAAGGCTTATCAGGCTGGCGGCGGGCAAGGATGACTGAAGCGCGAAGTGATGTGGCTGGCTTATCTCGCAAGTTTGGCAAGGGGCGCAAAGGCAAGTGGTGGATAGGATTCAGCCCTTAGGATGCTGCGCTGCAGGACTCCGGAAGATCGCAATGACGCAAGGCAAATTAGGCTGGTTTTTTTGGAGCGATTTCGGGGCAAGAGCCGCCTGGCACCCAACCCAAACTCCCGAGTTCTCATCACAGGGGAGTTGCGGGCTTCTCGGCACTGCAATCGCGGAGGGTGTAGTTGGCCCCGCCGTTGTTGTCCCAATGCTCCCCTTGCTGGCTTCGGTAGCAGATGGCGAAATGCACGGCCGTCCCGTTTGGCAAACCGGGAGGCAGGCAGAGCGAGAACTGGTAACGCTCGACCGGAGCCGAGCCGTCCGAAGGGTCCCCGCCGTCGGGCAGCGGCAGAGCCGGGACGTCGAGGAAAGAAAGCCACTCGTTGAAAGTGTAGCGCACCGTCACCTCCTTGGAGCCGGGGCAGCTCAGCACCCTCGCCACGCCGCGCACGTCCGTGGGCGCCCCGCCGAGCGCCGTGCCCGCCACCTCCTCCAGGCAGACGCGGTCCCGCCGCAGCCGCTCGGCGCCGTTGGGCTCGTCCGCCCCATCCAACCGGGACGCCAGCCGGAGCGGGACCTGGGGCGGAGACCGAGGGAAAGGCGACGCGGCCGACGCGCAACCCCCCAACTCGGCCAAGGCGGCGGTGAAGTCCTCGAAGTCCCTCTGGCGCATGGGGAAGCTTTGCAAGCGGGAGAGGACGGCGTGGGGCACCTGCGGCTCCTCGGCCGCGCTGTAATGCTTCACGCTGGCCAAGCACAAGCCCAGGGCGTCGGCGAACTGCACCCGCTTGGTGCAGCAGCCGCCGCCGCGGAGGGCCGCCGTCGGGGAAGCCGCCGCCGCGCCGCCGTCCTCGTCCTCATCACTCTCGCTCCCGTCGCTGTCGCCCGGCAGCAGCCGCCTCTGGAAGAACCGCACCGGGCTGTCCGGCAGCGAGAAGGAACGGCCGGGCCGGCGGCGGCGCCACTCCAGCAGCACCTCCTCGTCCTTCTCCCGGGCGGTTGCAGCGTTGCAGTCCCGCTCCGGCTGCTGGTTCTCCTCCGCTGGTGCTGCTGCTGCTGCCGTCGCCTCCTCTTCCTCCTCCTCCTCCTCTTCGGCGTCTTCTCGCCATGCTGGGGCTAAGGCAGCTTCTTCGTTGGGCTGGGACTCCCCGAAGGGAGCAAAAAGTTGCCCCAAACTCAGGACTGCCGAGCCGCGGGTCTCCATCGCATGGCGCCGAGCGCTACGCCAAAAGCTCCCGCTTCGGGAGAAGCCAGCTTCGCTTTTTTTTTTTCCCCCACCCCGCACCCCTTGCCGCTCTTGCTTCGGAGTTTCGTGGGAAGCAGCGCTGCTCCGTTGCAAAGCAGGTCGCTTTATCTCTATGGGTGGCAAGGAAAAGGCATTCGGACCAGGAGGCACGCCCCCTTTTCCCCTGGACTCTCTCCCTCCCTCTTCCCCCCCCCTCCCCCGAGGAAGGATGGGGCGTGGCGAGGCGGGGTCTCCCAACAAGAACCCGTAAGAAGAAGGGCGGGGCGGGGCCTCCTACAAGAACCCGTAAGAAAGAAAGAAAGAAAAGGATGGGGCGGGGCCTCCCACAAGAACCCGTAAGAAAGCAAGAAAAGGGGGCGGGGCCTCCCACAAGAACCCGTAAGAAAGCAAGAAAAAAACGACATTCGCCAGAAGCTCAAACGCACGTAGCCTCCCCGCGCGGCAAATTGGGAAGCGGGCGGGGGCGCGCGCGCGCCTCACTGTCGTGAGGTAAAAGGCGTGTGGGGGGCGGGGGGGGGGAGAGGGCGGAGATGGAGTATAATAATTTAAGCGGGAACAAGACCTCCCCCCCCCCGGGGCGGGGCCGAAAGACTCCCAGCGCGCGCCCGCACGGACGCGCGCACACACACACACGTACCCCTTCTCCTCACGCTTGCAGGCCCGGCCTTGCCACACCCACCCTTGCCACGCCCACCCTTCTCCACATATGGTATTATCTCCAACCTTGAGGAGAAGTTTTGGGGAGCGCGGAGGTCCCGGAGAGGAAATGAAATAAGAGAAGCCTTTTCTTCGCCACAGGAAACTCTTTTTTTTTCTGATTCAAGCCCTTTAGTCGACCACCGCGACAGCCCCACCCCTTTTCCTCCTCCTCCTCGCTCTATTCTCTTCTGTGATTGGGGGATTCAGGGGTCGGTGTTGGTGCAGCTGCGCGATGTTGGCTATATTTATACAGGGGGTCTCCAACCTTGGCAACTTTAAGCCTGGAGGACTTCAACTCCCAGAATTCCCCAGGTCGCTGCCCCACCCCTTTCCTCCTCCTCGCTCTATTCTCTTCTGTGATTGGGGGATGCAGGGGTCGGTGTTGGTGTAGCTGCTTTATACAGGGGCCTCCAACCTTGGCAATTTAAAGCCTGGAGGACTTCAACTCCCAGAATTCCCCAGCCCGCAGCCCCACCCCTTTCCTCCTCGCTCTATTCTATTCTGTGATTGGAGGATTCAGGGGTTGGTGTAGCTGCTTTATAAAGGGGCCTCCAACCTTGGCAATTTAAAGCCTGGAGGACTTCAACTCCCAGAATTCCCCAGCCCGCAGCCCCACCCCTTTCCTCCTCCTCGCTCTATTCTCTTCTGTGATTGGAGGATTCAGGGGTCGGTGTTGTTGTAGCTGCTTTATACAGGGGTCTTCTCCAACCTTGGGACCTTTAAGCCTGGAGGACTTCAACTCCCAGAATTCCCCAGCCCGCAGCCCCACCCCTTTTCCTCCTCGCTCTATTCTCTTCTGTGATTGGGGGATTCAGGGGTCGGTGTTGGTGTAGCTGCTTTATACAGGGATCATCTCCAACCTTGGGACCTTTAAGCCTGGAGGACTTCAAATTCCCAGAATTCCCCAGTCCGCAGCCCCACCCCTTTCCTCCTCCTCGCTCTATTCTCTTCTGTGATTGGGGGATTCAGGGGTCGGAGTTGGTATAGTTGCTTTATACAGGGGTCTTCTCCAACCTTGGCAACTTTAAGCCTGGAGGACTTCAACTCCCAGAATTCCCCAGCCCGCAGCCCCACCCCTTTCCTCCTCCTCGCTCTATCTCTTCTGTGATTGGGGGATTCAGGGGTCAGTGTTGGTGTAGCTGCTTTATACAGGGGTCTTCTCCAACCTTGGGACCTTTAAGCCTGGAGGACTTCAACTCCCAGAATTCCCCAGCCCGAGCCACACCCCTTTCCTCCTCCTCGCTCTATTCTCTTCTGTGATTGGGGGATTCAGGGGTCGGTGTTGGTATAGTTGCTTTATAAAGGGGTCTCCAACCTTGGGACCTTAAGCCTGGAGGACTTCAACTCCCAGAATTCCCCAGCCCGCAGCCCCACCCCTTTCCTCCTCCTCGCTCTATTCTCTTCTGTGATTGGAGGATTCAGGGGTCGGTGGTGTTGTAGCTGCTTTATACAGGGGTCTTCAACTGGGAGTTGAAGTCCTCTAGGCTTAAAGTTGCCAAGGTTGGAGACCCCTTAGAGCTGCTGTCCGTAGTCAACTACTATGCATTGCCCTGGAAGGGTTTATGGCGATTCTTTACGCTGCATGGCCAACCGTATACTACAGTGGTTCCCAAACTTGGCAACTTTTAAGACTTGTGGACTTCAACTCCCAGAATTCTCCAGCTAGCTCTTCTGGCTGGAGAACTCTGGGAGTTGAAGTCCACAAGTCTTAAAGTTGCCAAGTTTGGGAACCACTGGTATACTAGGAAGAGAGGAGGGACATAGAAAACATATTCAGGGGTCCCCTTTGGTTGTTCGGGGAACCCCCTCTATTACAACATGTGGGCAATTTGACTCTTGTTGGGAGAAGCGTTGCTGTCAGTATCTAGCAGGAGCCCGTGGATGGTTTTGAACCCAGCCTTATCTAAATCAGTGTTTCTCAACCTTGGCAACTTGAAGATGTCCGGACTTCAACTCCCAGAATTCCCCAGCCAGCATTCGCTGGCTGGGGAATTCTGGGGAGTTGAAGTCCGGACATCTTCAAGTTGCCAAGGTTGAGAAACACTGATCTAAATTATTGTCCCACACAATTTAGGTTACGCTGTAGGCTCCCGGCCTTTAGCAAGAGTCTCAAAATGTGGCCCTTCCACATAATTTGGAGTGCTAATCTCTCACACTCACACACAACACTACAAAATGCCTTTAAGGGTGGGGAAAACAGGGAAGCAGCAGAACATAGATTAACCTTTTCCCCCCATCTGGTTTAATCTGACATACTGACTGAAGATAAAATTCTATGAAATGAGTAAAACCTATTACAGATTCTGATTCTGATTTGAGGTTAACCTGCTTCTCAAATGTAGTTAATCTGTAGGAAGTTTATCACCCAGCCCTCTCCCAGAAAAAATGAAATATCCAAGGAAATATTGAAAAGGCAGAATATTCCTCTGGATGAGAAAAGAAAGAAACGTGTTTTAAAAAGACAGAATAGCTGCCTGCAGCTTCCTGCCCATCCCCACTTTGTCAATGGGCCATTAAGAATGCCCAGGTAGTCCACTTTACATAATAAAGAGTTCTCCACTTCAGGTCCAGGGGAGATGGGATTAAAGCATGATAATATTGGCCCCAACTGACCACATGGCATCTGAGAACTCAACCAAACCTGGATTCAAAACGCAGCCTAGAGAGTTGCCCCTGCATGGCCTCATGGGAGTCTGACAACCAATCAGAATACATTGCTTACACAGGAACAGGAAACAGAGAGGTGGGACTGAGCAGGTTATAAAAAGCCTAGCAAGCCCCTCCCTCAGCCCTTCTCTTCTTCTCCACCAACATTGAAGCATGTGATCACCTTTTCTGTTCAGGGCTCAAGCCACGTGGTCCTGTCCACCATTAAAACCATCTTTCCAAGCAGCCTCCATGTCTCCAGTGTCTTTTTCCTCACTTGGAGCTGAACCCAGAAGGACATTTCTTTCATCAAATCAATGGCTTGGGTTTCAATGATAGCTAGGCGTAATCCCATGCTTTAACATGCTTTGTGATCTAGTGCAGATTCATGCTTTACAATTTTTCAGTGAGCACCATGGAAAGCAAACACTGGACTGAAGAGGTCTTTGATTTTTTGATGTACAGAATTGCTTCTCCTGCAAAACAATACAGTGGAGAACTCATGTGTATTGTAATTTCTATAATAACCAGCTTCTTCTATTTGTTCCTCTGTAGACTTTTGGGATACTAACTAATGTGCATTGGCCATGTTAGCTAGAACACGAAACGGGATTGCTTTTATAATTGCAAATCTTCCACTTAAGTGTTCTGAAATTTGCAGTTTTAATTTGCGCATTACAATTCTATTTTATTCACTAAGATGTTCCCCTGACTTTAATGAAGGAAGTCCAGATGTTTTGTGCCAATATAAATGAGTACAGAGCACAGCACTGAGACTTCTAATTAAATCAAGAACTGCAAACTTCTTTGGCAAATTCATTGCCTTTGTGAACACTGAAAAACTGAGTATTGCTTTCAGCAGCTTGCAGCCAGAAACAGGATAATTCATTTTCAGTCACCTGGGGATTACATGGTTGCATTTAATAAAAACTAAATGAAGTAAAATTCAGAATACCTAATTAATTTTTAGCCATTTGAAATTATATAAGTTATCTTTAAATCAGCTAATTTGGAAGGATTAGCAGGCAGGAAAAAATATGTCCAATTATATTTTATTAATATATGGAAAATACACATATCTTTGATTCTGCATTTCCACCTTATGGATATTCTGTGAGAGTATAGTAAAATGTACAAGGAAAAATAACATTCCAAGAAAGAAAAGGACCAGGCCAGGTCAAATTGTTCAAATTTTTAACAAACCTCCAAACTGATTTTGTTACAGCTGAAGCTACTTGTACTCTAAAATGGTACAGCCCAGTAGTAGTCTCCTTCCTTTCCCCCTTAAATAGTTCTGAGGCATATGTATATGTGTGTGTGTGTGTGTATATATATATATGTGTGTGTGTGTGTGTGTGTGTGTGTGTGTGTATGTTGTTGTATTTGTGCTGATAAATAAATTAAGGGAGACTAGTATAGATATATTTCAAGCTATTTAGCTCTCATCAGCTAGCCATACCCTTACTGGGATTTGAACCTGGGCTATATTACATACTAGGCAGATATCTTAGCCATTAGGCCACAGGCTCTTATCCGTTATCAGCGAAGCCAGGGTGAAAGGTATCTATTAGATTTTTTTTTATTTTTACAACCCCCGGTATGCCCAAATATGGGAGGAAGATCACTACTTCCATTCTCTGTCCTTCGGCTGGTCACAAGAGACCATCCAGGCAGAAACCCAATATTTTTACGGTTGCCTTTTTTGTTACATTTTGTTGTATTTGTGCAAAATGTAACAAAAAAGGCAACAGTAAAAATATTGGGTTTCTGTCTGGATGGTCTCTTGTGACGAGCCGAAGGACAGAGAATGGAAGTAGTGATCTTCCTCCCATATTTGGGCATACCGGTAAAAATAAAAATAAAAAGCATTCATATAGATAGATAGATAGATAGATAGATAGATAGATAGATAGATAGATAGATAGATAGATAGATAGATAGATAGATAGATAGATAGATAGATAGAGATAGAGATAGAGATAGAGATAGAGATAGAGATAGAGATAGAGATAGAGATAGAGATAGAGATATAGATATAGATATAGATATAGATATAGATATAATGAAATTAAAAGGGATACATCTGCTAAGTATTGCCCCTTCATACTCATGCATTTAATCAGCAAGAGTTTACACTAAATATCTAAATTATACATTCTTCAATTCTGAATGCTTTCTGGTAGAAGAGCAATCAGGCTTCAGAGTTATTCATTCCCTATTAGACCAAGTCCAAGTCTGTATTCTACAACACCTAATGAAAATCACACTTCTAAACTTGACTCTTATTTATATGCAGCCTTTACACAACCAGCCTTTCTGTCTGCTTTGTCAAAAGGCAAGTAATGCCTGGAACCCCGAGAACTCTTCGGTGGGTTGCTGTCTGCTCCTGCAGTTGTGCAAACTTGATGGAAATCCACGCTTGAAATTTCATTGTGTGATTTTATAAAAGAAATCCTGATCTGAAGACAAGGTTGGATCTTGGCACCATATCCACGCTTAACATTTATATTAATTAATTGCCATGATATCTTGGCCAGCTTAACTCATAATCTTCCAAAGCTGGCCAGCTGCAACTCTCCTTTTGCACAATCCTATTGTGGGAGATTGCACTGGGCTTAAAGTAGCCTTATTATGCTCACTTGTTCATTTTTGCTGGGAAGAAGATTTAAAGATAAAGCTTTCCAAAGCTAAGGTGGTCATTTTTGCTAAACCCTACAGTCTGATTTTGAGTGTTAAATACACATGTAAAAGATCCAGGGGAAAAATTTTAAATATCTGAGCATAGTTTTTCAAGCCTTGATGATATTTCCCCTAAAACTCAATTTAACATTAGACTTTCAATCTGTTTAATGTTCCTATATTGCATTATTCATCTCTACTGCAAGAAAATATTCTTGGCAAAATCTCAGCTTTATGGTGGTCAAATCAAGCTCTATTACAATTGTGGGAAGTTATCACCCAGCCCTCTCGCAGAAAAATGAAATATCCTAGGAAATATTGAAAAGGCAGAATATTTCTCTGGATGTGAAAAGAAAGAAACATGTTTTAAAAGACAGAATAGTTGCCTGTAGCTTCCTGCCCATCCCCACTTTGTCAATGGGCCATTGAGAAGGCCAGACTAGCCACTTGGTAGACAGGACCACATGGCTTGAGCCCTGAACAGAAAAGGGGGATCACATGCTTCAATGTTGGTGGAGAAGAAGAGAAGGGCTGAGGGAGGGGCTTGCTAGGCTTTTTATAACCTGTTCAGTCCCACCTCTCTGTTTCCTGTTCCTGTGTAAGAAATGCATTCTGATTGGTTGTCAGACTCCCATGGGGCCATGCAGGGGCATCTCTCTAGGCTGCGTTTTGAATCCAGGTTTGGTTGAGTTCTCAGACGCCATGTGGTCCATTGGGGCCAATATTATCATGCTTTCCTGTAGCTGAAGTGGAGAAGTCTTTATTATGTAAAGTGGACTAGCCTGGCCTTCTTAATGGCCCATTGACAAAAGTGGGGATGGGCAGGAAGCTGCAGGCAGCTATTCTGTCTTTTTAAAACCTGTTTCTTTCTTTTCACATCTAGAGAAATATATCTGCCTTTTCAATATTTCCTAGGATATTTCATTTTTTTCTGGGAAAGGGCTGGGTGATAACTTCCTACAAAACCTAATCCTAATGTTACCATTTTAAAACCCGTAGCCTCTCTGTGTGCATATACGGCAATCCCATGAAGTCAACAAAATAAAACTGGGCTTAGGGGAGAATAATTGAACAGAACCGAAATAGAAATAATTAGAAAAGAATAATTGTGCACGGGGGAAAGAAAAGCAGGAGGAGCCATCCCAGTTACTCTTCCTAATGACATTTCAATGGAACTGGACAGAGGCAATTCTTCTCTTTCTTGCAGCCCTTCGTATAGGTTGTCAAAATGCACCTGGGAAGGTTTATAAGTTCAAAAGTTGTTTTCGGGAAAGGAAAGAAGAGACAATGGTTCTGGTCTGTTGGACTAGATTTTTTTCCCCCGGGGATCATCACAGGTATTTGGAATGGAATGCAGGGAGTGCTGTAGCACAGGAAAAAAGCTAAAAACCTTATTCGAAGCATCTTTATTGCTTTATAATGATTTTAGCCTGCTTTCCATTAAAGTAATCCTCAAACAGGAGGCAATAAAAGAAACGCATAAAGCACACGTAATATCCACAAACAAACAAAATTCCCCAAGTTTAAAGCTAGAGGAGAGGGCCAAAGATGAAAGAAACAGATCAGCTGCCACCAAGCTCAACAAATCTTAGGGGCAAAGTATTTGTATGCACTTGACACTGAAAGTGCCACCCCACTTGATTCAATACTACTGTATTTTCATCGGTTATCCAACCTTGGTTTCAAATTATTTTAATTAAATGTGAAGCTGATCTGCAGGATAGTGAAATTGCAGCCTCTGGTTTCTTTCTTCCTGTCTCTGGCCTCCACGGGTAGTTTCAGAAAATAAAAATGACAACAGACAGCAAACTTACCAGTTTTTCTGCCAGTAAAGAATTTTTTTCAAAGAAGGTTCTTACCGACTGGGTCCCTCTCTGCTTTTTTCTTGCCTGAAAAAAGAGATATCTATTAGATATTAAATAGATAACGAACCAGAACTCTGGGGGCAGCTCAGTTAAGCTGCCGGCGACGGCAAGCCCCTCCCCGGACGTCTCAAGCCCCTCCCCGGAAGTCAAGCCCCTCCCCTTTGTGGGACCATCTTCAATGCACTCAAAATTTTGAATGAGCCTAAAACGATGGATGTGCCACTGTTTTAGGATCCACACAAATTACTTCGTGAGAACGCATTCTCGTTTTATATTGTAGGAAGTTGTCACCCAGCCCTCTCCCAGAAAAATGAAATATCCTAGGAAATATTGAAAAGGCAGAATATTTCTCTGGATGTGAAAAAGGAAGAAACATGTTTTAAAAGACAGAATGGCTGCCTGTAGCTTCCTGCCCATCCCCACTTTGTCAATGGGCCATTAAGAAGGCCAAGCTAGTCCACTTTACATAATAAAGACATCTCCACTTCAGCTACAGGAAAGCATGACAGTATTGGCCCCAACTGACCACATGGCATCTGAGAACTCAACCAAGCCTGGTTTCAAAACACAGCCCAGAGAGTTGCCCCTGCATGGCCCCATGAGAGTCTGACAACCAATCAGAATACATTTCTTTCACAGGAACAGGAAACAGAGAGGTGGGACTGAACAGGTTATAAAAAGCCTAGCAAGCCCCTCCCTCAGCCCTTCTCTTCTTCTCCACCAACATTGAAACATGTGATCACCTTTTCTGGTCAGGGCTGAAGCCACGTGGTCCTGTCCACCATTAAAACCATCTTTCCAAGCAGCCTCCATGTCTCCAGTGTCTTTTTCCCCACTTGGAGCCAAACCCAGAAGGACATTTCTTTCATCAATATTTTCTCTAAAGTGGATAATATGTTGATGGTATTCAACAGACATTCATCAGGTTACACAGACTCTGCAATGCCTACAATATAAATCCTGAAACAAAAATAATAGTATTCCCATGACTAATATTTTCCTATTACTATTTACTACCCCTGTGGAAAACATAATAAATGTAATCAATCCTCTCTTACTAAAACCCACTAAAACCCCCAAAAATTGTATTACTATTTTCTCTCTGCAAGCTATGGAAGCTACTCCCTACTGAAGCTAATATTCCAGAACTTCAGCACAGTTTTCACTCACGTCAATTAAAGCCAAATTCACATAAACACTTTACTTAAATTACGGCTCAAGGAACAGGCAAAACAATCTTAAGATATTTCATAATTTTTGCCAAGATATCTCCATATCGTGACGAGTCTTTTGCTCTAAGAACAATGTAATGCAAATTGGATTCCAGTATTTTTGCATAATTTCCCTATGTATAATTTTAAACAAACCGGAGCCGAAGGGAGGAGAGAAGAGATCTAAAATGTATGCAGAAATTCACTTTTTGATGGCCTGGTTGCCAAAATGCTTAGTCAATTGGCACTAGATTTCCTTTAGGCGAGGGGCGAAGGCTCAGACTGTGCATATTTATATGTAGTGCAGTGTGATTTTGTTGAAATAAGCAACCCTTATCCTACCAATGAATTAAAATAAAACGTACAGCACCCACATTCGGTGTTAATTACCCATCAGAATACTTGAGTGTTGTCTTTTCATTTTATACAAAAGGGAGGTCAGATTAACGAGCCGAGCCAGCTAGCAGTGTTTTAACTGCGGTGTTTTTTCTCAGCCTGTCTTTTCCATTAAAAAAATCCCACAGGAAATTGTATCTACTTCAGCTCTTCGGACAGAAAAAAGGAAACACTTTTCATTAACCTTTTTCTAAGCCTTCAAGCTGAATGCTCCATCCCTTTGTGGATAGGGATACATGCCGTTGATCTTTTTTTTTCTCTATCTTCTTCTGTTTCTTTCCTCCAGCGGTGTCCAGTTCTTGGAGAACGCCTGCAATTTTCTTGGCAAAGTTTTTTTTTTTTAGGTTTGCCATTGCCTGCTTCCTAGGGCTGAGAGAATGACTGGCTCAAGGTAACTCAACTGGTTTTGAGACTTGAAGTGGGACTAGAACTCAAGAGTCTCCCGGTTTCTACTCGGATGTCTTAACCAGTGGTGGGTTTCAAAAATTGTTCGAACCTACTCTGTGGGAGTGGCCTCCTTTGTGGGAGTGGCTTGCCGCCCATGTGACCGGATGGGAGTGGCTTGCCGCCCATGTGACCGGATATGAAGATGCCGACGACACTTGTCAGAACCACCTTAAATTCCCTCACACACAGCACTGGCATGCATAAGAATAGGATGTAAACTTGTTTTTTAAAAGGCATCTTTGGTTTGCCTTAAAACAACTTCAACACACGCAATGTTCTGATTGCCCCACAAACGCAGTAGTAATCCTTACCTTTCACAGAAGCACTGAGGTTTATAAATAGGAGCATGATAGTGTAGAATAATCCTATCCAAGGACCAGGGGTGGGTTTCAAAAAAGTTTGGAACCTCTTCTGTAGGTGTGGCCTGCTTTCCGGGTCCACTGGTGGAACCTCTTCTAACCGGTTCGGTAGATTTGACGAACCGGTTCTACCAAATAGGTGCAAACTGGTAGGAACCCACCTCTGGTCTTAACCCACAATGGTGAACCTTTCTTGGCTGGTGTGCTGTAAAGGGGGGAGCACAGGGGGGGGTCGTGCACGGGTGCGCCACACCCATAATGCAATGCTTGCATGAGAGGTGGTCCCACCACCATTTTTTGCATGCTTTTTTCGCCCTCCCCAGGCTCCAGAGGCTTTATAGGAGCCTGGGGAGGGCAAAAAAAGCCCCCTCACCCCCCTCTGGAGGCCCTCCGGAGGTTTCAGGGATCTTCAGGAGGCTTCCCTGAAGGCCAAAATTTTGATTGCTAAGCAAGAGCATTGTTAAGTGAGTTTCACCACATTTCCCAAGTTGGCCACCCGGTCACACGACCGCCAAGCCACTCCCACAAAACAGGCCACACCTTTTAGAATAGGTTCTAAAAAAAAATTTGAAACCCACCACTGGCTCCCATCCTCACCTTAGCTCCTGCCAACCTAGCCGTTCTAAAGCATACAAATGCAAATAGATAAATAGGTACCACTTCAGTGGGAGGATAACTGCTCCGTGATCTCATGTTGGCCACGTGACCGTGAAAATGTCTTCGGACATGGCTGGCTCAATGGCCTTGAAACGGAGATGAGCACTGCCCCCTTCTAGGCAACAATTAGAAATGTAAAATCTTTTGTTACTGGTAGTATGGAGTTTTGCAATCCAAATATGGATGCAGTGCGTCAATCTCAGGAAATATGACAGCTGTAGGCCAGCACTCTGAGAAGGCAGTAAATTGGGATGTCATAATATCTAGCCTAGATTCAAATCTTCAGTTAGCTTTGAAATATGTTACAGAACGTGGAAAAGGCAATCTCCCTTTTTTTCACTTGCTAACCTACATCTGTGAGGTTTTTGCATAGAGAAAGTTGGGGAAAATATTTGGAGGCATTATTGTTTGAAGTTATAAATTGGGGATTCAGAAGGAAGATATATCACTACTTCTGTAGGGAAATGGGGTATCTGTGCATTTAGCTGAATCATTATGTGTGTTTTAATGTAAAAAAAAAAAAAGGTTCCATTTCAGCAAAATAGTGATTTAAAGAACTGGGAAAACAAATCTTTCATAGCATTTTAAATTAGTAGAATAAAACAAACATGACATTAAGAGTATTCAAATCATTTGTATTTAATTATGCCCTAATTGCAACAGATTAATTGGAAAGCATGAAAATTAAAATTAAATTAACCTAATTCAATTTTCTGCTCCGTATTGCTGTCTGATGTACACTTCTAGGTTTTCAGTTAAGAAGTTGTAAGAACTGTAACAAGGAAATATATATAGAGAGGAAAAAAATCAAATGTTTATGGCCAGTGTGACAATTTTGAACATTTTCTGCTTTGACTGATCCATCCACACCCCACACACACTCCCAGTTTTTACACTTTATCTTAATGGGTGTATCTATGTTTCCCTTAATATTATTTCAGTTACCCAGAAAAATATGTTCAAGCAAATAGTTCAGCTATATGAGATGCTTCATGAACAAGAGGTGAATCTCAGCAACCTGACCCATAGAATCATAGAATTGCAAGGGATCTTGTGGTTCAACTCAATGAGGCTTTACCAATAAGTAAATACTTAAAATACAAATAATTAAGAGCAGCTTTCCAGTTGTGTTCCTTTATGTTAGGCTCCTATCCCATCCCTCATCCATGGATCCAGACTAGTGTTTCTCAACCTTGGCAACTTGAAGATGTCCGGACTTCAACTCCCAGAATTCCCCAGCTGGCTGGGGAATTCTGGGAGTTGAAGTCCGGACATCTTCAACTTGCCAAGGTTGAGAAACACTGATCTAGACTCACTATTGTAATTGCTACTACATTAGTTGATTGGTTAATTTTGTCCTATTTATATCCCTATTTTTTTCCCCCCATTTTAACAGGATTATACGGTTTTAGTAGTTGCAATAGCCATGCTTTTTAAAGCATATTTAGAGCCGAGGTGGCGCAGTGGGTAGGGTGCAGTACTGCAGGCCACTTTAGCTGACTGTGATCTGCAGTTCAGTGGTTCAAATCTCACCGGCTCAAGGTCGACTCAGCCTTCCATCCTTCCGAGGTGGGTGAAATGAGGACCCAGACTGTGCGGGCAAGTTGCTGACTCAATTTGCTAAAAAAATTTGTAAACCACTTAGAGAGGGCTGAAAGCCCTATGAAGCGGTATATAAGTCTAATAAATAAATAAATAAAATAAATATTTGTGTATTGCTTTGGTTGCAAAGGCTGTTTAAACTTGTTTGATGGTGAACAGATTATTTGGAATTGAGCTATACCTTGATTTTCATTTAGACGGAATGTTACAGATGACATGAATGCTTTGGAAGTAGTCCCACGTATATTCAATGTTAAATAAATTGGAATGTGGGAGATTAAAACCCTAGCAAAGGAAAAAAAATGGCTCTAATTCTTTGTCTCTAACCTAAGTCCAATTAAATACTTCCGCCATTATTAGCATTTCTTCTTTGCATTTGGAAGAATTTGCATCCATGGGAGAAAGTTCCAACCATAGCAGCTTTCTTCCCATTGCGGTATAGGTAGTCCTTGATTTACGACCACATTTGGAACCAGAATTTCTATTGCTAAGCAAGGTGATTGTTAAATGAATCATATTGGATTTTATGACTTTTTTTCGCCACAGTTGTTAAGTGAATATTCGCAGTTGTTAAAAAGGAACGGTGTAGGCATTAAGACAACTTTGGCTTCAACATTGCTTGTCAGAAGCTGGCTGAGAAAAATCACAAATGGCGAACATATATCTCTAGGATGCTTCAGCTATCATAAATACATAAATGGATAAATTTGTATCCCGCGACCAAGGAATATGGTAACTGTTGTGTAGGACCAATTGTAAGCCACTTTTTTTTTGCCTGTGGCATTGTAACAATGAGTAGTTGCTAAAGAAATGGTGATAAGTTGAGGACTACTTGGGCAAGAGGGAACATGACAATGAACATGGTTAGTCAATGGCTAGCAGCCGAGGTGGCGCAGTGGTTAAATGCAGCACTGCAGGCTACTTCAGCTGACTGCAGTTCTGCAGTTCGGCGGTTCAAATCTCACCGGCTCAGGGTTGACTCAGCCTTCCATCCTTCCGAGGTGAGTAAAATGAGGACCCGGATTGTTGGGGGCAATATGCTGACTCTGTAAACCGCTTAGAGAGGGCTGAAAGCCCTATGAAGCGGTATATAAGTCTAACTGCTATTGCTATTGCTAATGAGTCGATGCCCTCTTTCATCAGACCATGATGCTAATCTAGTGGAGGCTTTCTTATAGCAACTATTTCTCTTTGAAACAAATGTGCAAAATGGTTTGAGCTTAAGAAATGTCTTCACAAGTCTTCCCCTATTCCTGTATCTGTCTTCCCCTCCTGGTTAGGAAGGGACGTGTTCCTTAGGTAAATAATTATCTTTTCAGTTAAGTATTCTGTCAAACAAGAGTCCTAATCACATTTCTCCGAGAAGCACTGGGTATTGAAAGCTCTCAGAGACATTAGCTATGCAAGAGTGCCTTGCTTGAGGCTTCCCCGGCAATTGGCAATTAGCAATTAGAATGTCAGCACTGTGAATTCAATTTAGCTTGGTTTAGCTGTTTAGTTTGATTCTAGTTATTCTGGTTGGCATCCTGCCGTTTCCCCGAAAATACGACCTGTCCTGAAACTAACGCCTTGCCACATTTTTGGCGTGGGCAAAAATATAAGCCCACCCCTGAAAATAAGCCCCCTGAACCCCCCCCCCTCCGGCCAGGCAGAGCACCGCTCACCGACCTAGCAGTATCCTGAAGGCACCAAGCCGCGGGAAACGGGGGGAAAAGGTGCTCACATTGCTTGCCGCCTTCGGGATATTGTAGGAAGTAATCCCCCAGCCCTCTCCCAGAAAAATGAAATATCCTAGGAAATATTGAAAAGGCAGAATATTTCTCCGGATGTGAAAAGAAAGAAACATGTTTTAAAAGACAGAATAGCTGCCTGCAGCTTCCTGCCCATCCCCACTTTGTCAATGGGCCGTTAAGAAAGCCAAGCTAGTCCCTTTACATAATAAAGACTTCTCCACTTCAGCTCCAGGGGAGATGGGATTAAAGCATGATAATATTGGCCCCAACTGACCACATGGCTTCTGAGAACTCAACCAAACCTGGATTCAAAACACAGCCCAGAGAGTTGCCCCTGCATGGCCCCATGGGAGTCTGACAACCAATCAGAATGCATTTCTTACACAGGAACAGGAAACAGAGAGGTGGGACTGAACGGGTTATAAAAAGCCTAGCAAGCCCCTCCCTCAGCCCTTCTCTTCTTCTCCACCAACATTGAAGCATGTGATCCCCTTTTCTGTTCAGGAACTCAAGCCACGTGGTCCTGTCCACCATTAAAACCATCTTTCCCAGCAGCCTCCATGTCTCCAGTGTCTTTTCCCCCCCCACTTGGAGCCGAACCCAGAAGGACATTTCTTTCATCACTATAATTTGGAATTATTTTTGTGTAGTGTCACTCTGCTGTTTGCATTACTGGTTTTATCAGGCAGTACTTGTTCCCGTGTCAAGTCTTAGAGGAAACAAATTCTCTGGCTGAAGTACATTGACATATGCAACAAAATTATCTATTAACATTATTTAGGGCCAAGTAAGTATAATATGGGACGAAGAATGTGAATGGATCTCACCACATTATATTTCTTCTCCTGAAAAGTAACTTGGGGCGAAGAGAATCTGGAGTGCAGAGATAATCATTTAATCCTTTCCCCAAATGCTAGTCAGTTTCCAAATAAATTGCCCATACAGCTGCTATTTTCCACTGGTAATAGCAGCTTGCAGGAACACCAGAGGTAAGTGGTTTAGCTTGAGGTCAGAGCCAACCGTGGATTAGAGATCCAATTATGCCTACTTTGGCTCTTTGCCTTGAAGTGTAGGCAAATCTCACACCAATATATTTTTTTCAGTAAGTTATTGCAAAGGGAGGAAAAAAGGCATTGCACGTAAAAAGGAAGGCATGGTTCATAATTAAGAAATGCTTATTCTTTTTCATGGAGACAGGAGAATAAAATCTCATGTTGGTGTTCCATGAAAAAATGTATGGATCCCTGTTACTTGGCAATGTGGCTGCAATTAGTATACATAAACATTTAATTGTCAATGTCTCTGTTGGGACCCAATTGCCTGGAACGCCTCGCCCTCTAGAGCAAGCATTTCTAAAGTTGGATATAAAAGGAACATTGATTAGATGTGTCACTTGGAGAGAAAGAGCTGAAGGTAGGTAGGTCAGAAAATGATTGATTTATCTCTCTCTCTCTCTCTTTCTTTCTTTCTTTCTTTCTTTCTTTCTTTCTTTCTTTCTTTCTTTCTTTCTTTCTTTCTTTCTTTCTCTGCCCCTGGGATCTATGGAAATAGTGAGAAGAAAATAAATTTTGACGTTTGTCTCATAGCAACTCCAAGTAGTGGTTTTTGGTTAAAGCAAAGCTCTCTAACCTTGGCATTTTAAGACTTGCAGACTTCAACTCCCAGAATTCCCCAGCCAGCCTCACATGCAAGCAACAGTTCCAGGTTGAAGGTCCATAATTTAAGCTTTTAAAAGGTTTAATCCTACACCTTGGTTATATCAGTCTCTGGGTTACTTTAGATCAGGGCTGGGTTCCTGCCAGTTCTAACCTCTTCTAAAGAAGAGGTTCCACAAATCTACAGTGCCGTTTAGAACCGGTTCCAGCTCCCTCTTCCCGCCCGTCCGCACATCATCAAGATGAAGAGCGAGAGGAGGAATTCTGGGAGTTGAAGTCCACAAGTCTTAAAGCTGTCAAGTTTGAACACTCCTGCGGGTTTTTTTTCCCTAAAGGGTTAGGGGTGCAAGGGTCTTGTAACTTGACAGCTTTAAGACTTGCGTGCTTCAAATGGCAGAGTTTCTGAGCCAACATGACTGGAGGAGGAATTCTGGGAGTTGAAGTCCACAAGTCTTAAAGCTGTCAAGTTTCAACACCCCTGGTTTTTTTTTCTAAAGGGTTAGGGGTGCAAGGGTCTTGTAACTTGACAGCTTTAAGACTTGCACACTTCAATTGCAGAGTTCCTGAGCCAACATGACTGGAGGAGGAATTCTGGGAGTTGAAGTCCACAAGTCTTAAAGCTGTCAAGTTTGAACACCCCTGGGTTTTTTTTTTTCTAAAGGGTTAGGGGTGCAAGGGTCTTGTAACTTGACAGCTGTAAGACTTGCGTGCTTCAAATGCCAGAGTTCCTGAGCCAACATTTTGGTTGCTAAACAAGAGCGTTGTTAAGTGAGTTTCACCACATTTTACAAGTTAGCCACGCCCACCCAGTCACATGGCTGGCAAGCCTCTCCCACAAAGCAGGCCACACCTACAGAAGAGGTTCTAAAAAAATTTGAAACCCGCCACTGCTTTATATGCATATTTCATAACTTCCACTTTTGCTCTACTTCCCTCCCAAAAGTTTATATTGTTAAAAAAAAAATGGAAGAATAAATCTGTCTGAAAAGGTTGTGAGGTCCAGATTTGATACTCAAAAAGAAAAACATGTGGGATTCACAGTCCTGTAATTGTAAGGGCTCTTTTTACATACCCCTTATTAAATGGTTTTATGTAACATCAAGAATAACATCAATCAAGAAATTACATCTCTCTCCTTGCGGTTCACAGTTGAGGTGCCTTAAAGCCATCTGTAATCGTTTCAGCTTGATAATAACGACTCCTAGCATTGAAAGTAACCTTGATATACTCTTGCCCAGAGGTCCTATAATTTTAATAAAATGAGATTTGAAAAGGGAACAACAAAGAGAGCAATGGATTAAAAAAAAATCTAGGAGTCATAAATGAATTGGAACAGTATTTTGACTGCTTCAATTTCTGTAAGTTATGGAAAATATAGGATGCAGCAGACGAATTGTCGAGGGAATTCAATTGAAAAATCTCAGTGTTAAAACTGATTATTACAATAATCGCGAATATCACCCCTTGGCCTTATTTTTCACTCACATTTTGTGCAAAGGATATCCCTGCTTCCCCTTTCCCTGGCAGACCTGAGACTAAACTTTCACTTGAGGTTAGGATTTCATCACTTCCCCTCATTGAATCATGTCTAGCTGCAGTCCCCTTTGTTCAATTTCTTATAGCTTTTTTTTTCTTTAATTTGCTCTACTGCAGTTTTTCAACCTCAGCTCCTTTTGAGGTGGGTGGACTTCAACTCCCAGAATTCCCCAGTCAAGGATGCTCTAAGCCTAAAGCAGGAGTCTCCAACCTTGGCAACTTTAAGGCTGGAGGACTTCAACTCCCAGAATTCCCCAGCCAAGGATGCTCTAAGCCTAAGGCAGGGGGTCTCCAACCTTGGCAACTTTAAGGCTGGCGGACTTCAACTCCCAGAATTCCCCAGCCAAGGACGCTCTAAGCCCAAGGCAGGGCTCTCCGACCTTGGCAACTTTAAGCCTGGAGGACTTCAACTCCCAGAATTCCCCAGCCAGGACGCTCTAAGCCCAAGGCAGGAGTCTCCAACCTTGGCAACTTTAAGCCTGGAGGACTTCAACTCCCAGAATTCCCCAGCCAAGGACGCTCTAAGCCTAAGGCAGGACTCTCCAACTTTGGCGACTTTAAGCCTGGAGGACTTCAACTCCCAGAATTCCCCAGCAAAGCTGGCTGGGGAATTCTGGGAGTTGAAGTCCTCCAGGGTTAAAGTCGCCAAAGTTGGAGACTCCTCCTAGCCTAAAGCTTTTCAAAGTACTCTGTGCATCAAACAGCTTTATTATTTCCAAGCCGTCCCCCCGCCTTACCTCCCCAGCTCCTGGCACCTAAGTAAGGGCGCGGACGCTTCAGCCATACACTTTATCCATGCGTTGAACGCTTAACATTTGGCCCCGCCCCTGGGCGGGCTCGTGGGCTCCGCCTCGTTACGTAAGCGTGACGTAAGAGATCCCCCTCGCCGCCGCCGTCGCTGCCTCCGTTCTCTCTCTGTGTCCAGCCCGGCTTCCGCGGGCTGGCGCGCGTGCGCGCGGGGTGGGTGGGTGGGGGAGAGCAGACGATGTTCGCGCCGTTGCGGTGGCTCCGCGAGTCTCCCCGCCACTTGCTGGTGTGCGAGAGGAGCCACGTGCAGCACGCGCGGTCCCGGCACGTGGCGCACGTGCGGGAGCACCCTTTCAATTGCGGGGTGAGTTGAGTTGCACGGGGGGGAAAGGAAGGGAAGGAGGGCGGGCGGCCGGGCGCGAACCGCCGGCTGAAGCTGTTCAGAAAGGAGGAGGAGGAGTAACAATATTGTTCAGTAATGCTACCTACAGGAACAAAGTATCTTAAATTGCAATTGTCCCCCTCTTCGATTTTATGTTGATGCTTGTTGCAATGATAATTTTTAACATGAGATTCTTTGTGTGCGTTAAAAGTCCATGCCTGCTTATGCATTGTGATTTATGTATATTTAAGTACGTGGGAAGTTATCATCCAGCCCTCTCCCAGAAAAACGAAATATCCCAGGAAATATTGAAAAGGCAGAATATTTCTCTGGATGTGAAAAGAAACATGTTTTAAAAGACAGAATAGTTGCCTGTAGCTTCCTGCCCATCCCCAGCTAATGGGCCATTAAGATGGCCCGGCTAGCCCACTTTACATAATAAAGACTTCTCCTCACTGCAGCTGTAGGGGGAAGGGATATTACTCAACTGACCACAAGGCAACTGAGAACTCATCACAGCCTAGAGAGTAGCCCCCTGCATGGCACCATGGGAGTCAAATACAAATACAATACAGATAGATAGATAGATAGATAGATAGATAGATAGATAGATAGATAGATAGATAGATAGATAGATAGATAGATAGATAGATAGATGATAGATTAGATAGATAGATAGATAGATAGATAGATAGATATTTCTCTGGATGTGAAAAGAAAGAAACATGTTTTAAAAGACAGAATATCTGCCTGTAGCTTCCTGGCCATCCCCACTTTGTCAATGGGCCATTAAGAAGGCCAAGCTAGTCCACTTTACATAATAAAGGCTTCTCCCCTTCAGCTCCAGGGGGCTGGGATTAAAGCATGATAATATTGGCCCCAACTGACCACATGGCATCTGAGAACTCAACCAAACCTGGATTCAAAACGCAGCCTAGAGAGTTGCCCCTGCATGGCCCCATGGGAGTCTGACAACCAATCAGAATACATTTCTTACACAGGAACAGGAAACAGAGAGGTGGGACTGAACAGGTTATAAAAAGCCTAGCAAGCCCCTCCCTCAGCCCTTCTCTTCTTCTCCATCAACATTGAAGCATGTGATCCCCCTTTTCTGTTCAGGGCTGAAGCCATGTGGTCCTGTCCACCATTAAAACCATCTTTCCAAGCAGCCTCCATGTCTCCAGTGTCTTCTTCCCCACTTGGAGCCGAACCCAGAAGGACATTTCTTTCAACATAAGTACGTGGGAATATTGTATTATAACTAGCTGGAGTAGTGTCTTAATATGCCACGTTCAAGTATGCTACTTATTCATTATTTGGTTGGCTTAGGTGTTTAATATTGCATTGAATTTTGAATAAAGAATCAAAACACTGCAGTGTAAGAAGCATCTTAAGAAATTTGAGACCCTACAAGAACAGAAAGGCATTTATGTGTTAATTAAAACAATCTACCAGGGGATTTGTGCAAAGCAGTCATTTGCTGAGCCATTATATTGCAATTACTTTAAAAAAAATAGATTTCTTTTTATTTTATTTTCAGTAAAGTACAGTAATATCAGTCTAATTAAACCATATATTACGGTATATTTGGTATTCCGTCTTTCATCTCATGTTTAAAATCTGTTCATTTCTCAAAAGTTTACAGGATCTGATTGTGGTACTTTAAATATTCCCCCTTTTTCCATAATTGTCAGAGAGCAAGATATGTAAATACTCTTGAATCCTTTCTTCTCGACATAGATGAGCAAGAAGGGAATTGCTTGCTTCTCCAAATCTCATAGCAATTAGTTGCATTCCATCCACTCTGCTTCAGGGTGCCATAGCACTCTGCTATTATTTGCAGATTGAAATTAAATGTTAATAACTTGCCTATAGAACTCTTTATCATCATGGATTCTGTGTTTTCCATTTCATTTTCACCATTCCACCTATCTATGGTAGTTCTAGTTTCATGTAACAATTTGAGCATCTGATGAAATTAATGACTACTGCAATGCGCTCTACATGGGGCAGCCTTTGAAGAGTATTCGGAGACTTCAACTCATCCAGAATGCAGTCGCGCGAGCGATTGTGGGTGCACCTCGGTACACCCACGTTACACCTATCCTCCGTGAGCTGCACTGGCTACTGATTGGTCTCCGGACACGCTTCAAGGTGCTAGTCGTCACTTATAAAGCCCTTCATGGTATTGGACCTGGGTACTTGAGAGACCGCCTGCTGCCAATTACCTCCCACAGACCCATTAGATCACACAGGGTTGGCCTCCTCCGGGTGCCATCTACCAGCCAATGCCACCTGGCTATTACCCGGGGGAGGGCCTTCTCTGTAGCAGCTCCGGCCCTTTGGAATGAACTCCCCGCGGAGATCCGGACCCTCACCTCTCTCCAGGCCTTCCGGAAAGCCGTCAAAACCTGGCTGTGCCAGCAGGCCTGGGGTTGATGAGTTCCTCTCCCCTCTCGACTGGTATGGCTGTGTGATTTTCGTGTATTTTAATTGTGTGTACTGTTGTTTATGTTCCCTTTCCCCTTTGAGTTGTTCGCCGCCCTGAGTCCCTCCTGGAGAAGGGCGGCATACAAATAAACCAAAACTGAAACTGAAACTGAATTAAAAGTGTGTCCCTTCGGAAGGTGCTGAACACTTCATTTTGCAAGCAAGAGATTAATGCAGCTATTGTTCTGGAAATCAATAAAACCAACATCAATGGAGCTATAAAACAGAAGTGAATTAATCTGGCCTCCTTAAAATAGCTAAAAGAGGAAGAAAAAAAAGCATTATAGAAATTGTCCCAATATCCTCCTTTCTAACAAGAGTATCAACATTCTAGTAAAGGCCCGAGAAGGAGACTGTTCAAAGGAGGGTTTGTTGAAAAAATTCTTCACATGCCAGGAGCCCAGGGACTGAAAAAATGAGATTCCAGGCAGAAGATTAAAGCTGCTGGATAATTTAGACATAGCAGGAGATCCGAGGTAGTCTTTGGTAGCCAGAAATTAGAAGTAGTCTGATTCTCATTAACAGGTTTTATTAAAAATCATAAACTCCTGTAAGCTATGCATCCTTTCCATTTAAATATACTTACTTTGTTGTATCACAAAAGATGGAATACAAAACAGAAAAGCAAACAAGACAAAATAAATCTGGCACTAACAACAGCGAAGAAGAAGAAGAAGAAGAAGAAGAAGAAGAAGAAGAAGAAGAAGAAGAAGAAGAAGAAGATCGGTGTAAAAAAAAGAAGAAAAGGAGACCCAAATATCAAATAAATTCAACATGAAGCCTATAGAATCTGCTGGATGCCGAAAATAAGAAAACCATAAATTCTCTTCCCCTTTTAAATATTATATAAAAAGAACTGTCAACAGGTTAAGCTAACTGTTACACTGATCTTCAAATTCTTCTGTTAACTATCTTGTTATTGTATTTAACATGTAGAAATGGCTTTTAGTCTCATCTAAAACTGTCCATTATCTCCGATCAAAGCAGTTAATTTCGCCATCTCTGCTAATTCAGTCAATTTTAAAATCCATTTCTTCCAACAGTTAGTTATGCATCATTTCATCTGAGACACGGGGTAATTAAATTGATGTTGGATTTTCGAAGGAGATTGCTGTGGAGGAGGGGAAGGTAGCTAGCTATAACTGTAATGGTTGTAAACTGTCTTGAGATTACTTGATAGCAATAGCAATAGCAGTTAGACTTATATACCGCTTCATAGGGCTTTCAGCCCTCTCTAAGCGGTTTACAGAGTCAGCATATCGCCCCCAACAATCCGGGTCCTCATTTCACCCACCTCGGAAGGATGGAAGGCTGAGTCAACCTTGAGCCGGTGAGATTAGAACCGCTGAACTGCAGATATCAGTCAGCTGAAGTGGCCTGCAGTACTGCACCCTAACCACTGGGCCACCTCGGCTTGATCTACAAGCAGTGCATAAAAATTTAAAGCAATAGTCAATATGAGCGCCCGGGTGAAGATGGACATCTACCACATGCGGAGAAAGCCAATGACGTATAGTTGGTCACCAAATTGGACTTGGATTCAAGAAATGGTGTGTTACACAGTGGACTAAACACTGACTTGCTATTCGGTATTCAGTGGTGGGTTTCAAAAATTGTTCGAACCTACTCTGTGGGTGTGGCCTCCTTTGTGGGAGTGGCTTGCTGCCCATGTGACTGGATGGGAGTGGCTCGCCGCCCGTGTGACCGGATATGAAGATGCCGACGACACTTGTCAGAACCACCTTAAATCACCTCCCACACGGCACTGGCATGCATAAGAATAGGATGTCAACTTGTTTTCTAAAAGGCATCTTTGGTTTGCGTTAAAACAACTTCAACACACGCAATGTTCTGATTGCACCACAAACGTAGTAGTCATCCTCACCTTTCACAGAGGCACTGAGTTTTATAAATATGAGCATGATAGTGTAGAATAATCATATCCAAGGACCAGTGGTGGGTTTCAAAAAAGTTTGGAACCTCTTCTGTAGGTGTGGCCTGCTTTCCGGGTCCACTGGTGGAACCTCTTCTAACTGGTTCGGTAGATTTGACGAACTGGTTCTGCCGAATGGGTGCGAACTGGTAGGAACCCCCACCTCTGTCGGTATTGCTATTTTGTGCAAGTTCTATGGCATGGTTTCACTTTGATGTTTTGCAAGAGACTGTAAAAATCTAATGTTTCAGTCCATTTTATCAATGAACAGAAGATCTGACTTCTCTCCCAAATGTTCTTTTGATAGGTGTCCTTTTTGATACCTGATTGTGGAATAGTTCCACAAGCCCTAAAAAAGGCGGTTGCTGATATTGGGGAATATTACCTTGTAAAGAATTTGTTTCTTCATGAGCTACTGACCCAAGAATTCATTAACACATTTGTGAAGAAAGGTAAGTGAGATTTGACTTAAGAGTATAAAAGTAGCTTGGTTCTCTTTCCTAAGCTCCAACTTCATGGAATACATGGCATCAATCCTTCTCCTAGATTCACAATAGGTAACAAATAATTATGATCTCAGAATACGTTATAATCCTTAGGAGAGAATATGTTTTATTCTACTTTCATTTTAGAATGGAGAATTCTGTAAATGTCCCAATTCAAATTCACTGACATTGAAAATCCACAGCGATGGACATAACTATATTAAACCCCCTTTAATAATATCTTCATTCTCCACAATACTGGAAGAAGGAAGATTTGCCTACTATTCAAGAATGGACATTTAAAGTAACAAACCTAGCAGAGATGGCTAAAATATCAGCATATCTCAAGGACCACTCAAATGAGAGATATAAACTGGAGTGGAGAAGATGGATTGACTATACTCAAAACAAATACGGGACTAAGAAATTCCAGATAGTTTATGACTGAAGAAACAAGGAGTGTTATAATCTGTTTAGAGCTAGCCTAGCAAAGAGGAGTTAAAACTCAAATGAAAGATGATAATAACTTTCTTTAAGTTTATTTTAGAACATCTTTGTTAAAGATTTATACCCTGTATTTGTTCTGGGAAGTCCAGGGGGGGGAGGTTGGGGGTGTGTGGGGTTTGGGGGGGAGGGCGGGGGCAGGAGGTAAATATTTGCAAAAGTTTTTTTTCTAAAAATTTATATATGTGTGTGTGTGTGTGTGTGTGTGTGTGTGTGTGTTATTTGTGCTGATAAATAAAAATCTAATTATATATATATATATATTTAAAGAGAGAGAGAGAGAGAGATTTATCAGCACAAATACAACATATATATATATATATATAAAGTCACAACCCCTGGTATGCCCAAATATGGGAGGAAGTTCACTGCTTCCATTCTCTGTCCATCGGCTCGTCACAAGAGACCATCCAGACAGAAACCCAATATTTTTACTGTTGCCTTTGTTACATTTGTGTTGTATTTGTGCTGATAAATAAAATAAAGGGAGACTAGTATAGATCTACTTCAAGCTATTTAGCTCTCATCAGCTAGCCATACCCTTACTGGGATTCGAACCTGTGCTGTGCCTAAGATGTAATACAGCACAGGTTCGAATCCCAGTAAGGGTATGGCTAGCTGACGAAAGCTAAATAGCTTGAAATAGATCTATACTAGTCTCCCTTTATTTTATTTATCAGCACAAATACAACACATACACACATACACACAGACATATATATATATATATATATATATATATATATATATATATGTGTGTGTGTGTGTGTGTGTGTGTGTGTGTGTGTGTGTGTGTGTGTGTGTGTGTGTGTGTGTGTTGTTGTTTTTTTTTTATTTGTGCTGATAAATAAATAAAGGGAGACTAGTATAGATCTATTTCAAGCTATTTAGCTCTCATCAGCTAGCCATACCCTTACTGGGATTAGAACCTGGGCTATATTACATACTAGGCAGACATCTTAGCCATTAGGCCACAGGCTCTTATCCGTTATCAGCGGATATATATTATATATATATTCATTCTTTTATTTGCAGTATTCCCTCTTATGCGGGTTAACTAGCTAACCTGCTACGCTGCGTGACAATCTCGGGCCTCACATTTTCTTTGTCTTTCAGAAACAGTAATCTTTTGTGACATTAGTAGAAGTAGCAATTGCAATCCCCTATTTCTCAAGAACGAATCTAGAGGGAAGTATATTCCTGGCCCAGTTATTGCTCCAGCAATGTTGGAAGGGAAGATATAGCAGCAACTCATAAATCTGTTGCAATAATAGTCACGCAGGGAACCCTTTTGGTTAGCGATAAATAAGCTTCTTCCTCTTAATAGTGACTCTGTGTTATATTTTCACTAGGGTGTGATTTGATTTGATTTTTTTTAAAAAAAAACATCCAAACCTTGTGTGCATTTCAGGTTCATGTTATGCTCTTACATACAATACAAGAATTGACCAAGACAATACAGCTGCATTGCTACCAACAGGTATGAATTCAGATCCAAGATATCAGAGATGTTATAATAGCTCTGGAATGTTAGTTATTTAACTCAGTGGGATTAAAGCAAGCCATTGTTAAAAATGAGGGAAGATCAAAGTGCACATATGAATCATTTGGCCAATTATTGTGTTTACATAACCCAGAATTAAGCATGGACATGTACACCTCCCCAAGTCTTCATACATCGTCAGGAGTTACACTTCTAACCACTTCTCTTGCAGTGGAAGGATTGCAAAAATCAATTCTCACAAATATATATTCTGTAAGTTCATTTTACTTTGCGCACCTCCTCCTGCATAAATAATAGAACTTTCCAGGGGTGTGAACAACCCACCCCTGAAAAGGCATATGGTCAGCTCCTGCTTAGTCGCATTGGAGCCGAGGTGGCGCAGTGGGTAGAGTGCAAGACTGCAGGCCACTTCAGCTGACTGATATCTGCAGTTCAGCGGTTCAAATCTCACCAGCTCAGGGTTGACTCAGCCTTCCATCCTTCCGAGGTGGGTGAAATGAGGACCCGGATTGTTGGGGGCGATATGCTGACTCTGTAAACCGCTTAGAGAGGGCTGAACGCCCTATGAAGCGGTATATAAGTCTAACTGCTATTGCTAACTGCTATTGCTATTGTTCTTTTATCATCCAGAAAAGAGCTTTAAATGAAATTTTTGAGCTGGTTTCCCTTACTTTTAAAGACCGGCGCAGAGAGAGAAACACAGTTTTATACCTTTTGAGAAATTAAGCAATTGTTCAGAGCAAGAAGTAAATTCAGCTGTCTGAATTCTCTTAAAAAATGGAGTTTAATTCAACTGAGTTCAATGCAAAGACAAAGAAGCAGAGGCTTAAAAAATGAGGTCACGAATTTGATCAAGAAGACTTTTATGAGGATAAATTAACACAGTTGATGTTTTTACCCCTTTCAGTGATGGTAAACCTATGGCACACATGGCACTCAGAGCCCTCTGTGGCAGTGGTGGGATTCAGCCGGTTCGCACCTATTCGGGAGAACCGGTTGTTAACTTTCTAAGCAGTTCGGAGAACCGGTTGTTGGAAGAAATCTCCTTTTGTTTTTCCCCACTTTACAGGGCTAATCCTGTAAGGAAGGCAGGAAGGAGACATTCTGGTGTTGTTTCTAGCCTAATCTTTGTTGCCCTGCTTACAGAAACTGCCTCTCTGGTTAACCCTTATTACCATTGTAACAACTAAGGCGAAACACCCATCGACCTGAGTGATGTTGAGTTGTCTACGCCCACCCAGTCACATGACCACCGAGCCCCACCTACCTAGGTGGTCATTAGGGCAGAGAGTTCAGTTTCAGTTTTATTAAACTTGTATGCCGCTCTATTCCCAAAGGGACTCAGGGCGGCTAACAAACCGATAGGGAAAGGGGGCAATACAAAGAAAACAAACAAGACAACAACAAAATACAAAAAACAGATTAAAAAACTCCTCAACAGTCACAACAAATTCGAGTGGGGCTGGGAACTCATCAGCCCCAGGCCTGCCGGAACAGCCAGGTCTTGGACGGCTTTGCGGAAAGCCTGAAGGGTGGTGAGGGTCCGAATCTCCACGGGGAGATCGTTCCAGAGGGCCGGAGCAGCCACAGAGAAGACCCTCCTCCGGGTGGTCGACAGTCGACACTGGCTAGCTGATGGAACCCGGAGGAGGCCTAATCTGTGGGATCTAATTGGTCGAAGGGAGGTAATTGGCAGGAGGCGGTCTCTCAAGTACTCAGGTACCCAGAGAACCGGTTGATAAATTATTTGAATCCCACCACTGCTCTGTGGGCACATGCGGCGGCGTCAGCTGCTCTTCTGGTGTCCTGCACGCAAGTGCCAGAAAGCTGAAGATCAGCTGGCTGACACGCATGTGTCTGCTGGCCAGCTGATCTTCGAGTTCCCAGGGCTCTGGCTTGTATGTGTACACTTTTGCACATGTGCATTGCGGTTTGGGCACTCGGTGCTGAAAAAATTTGTCATTACTGCAATATGGTGTGTTCTTAGGATGAGTTATGTTTCATTGCTAATTTTGGGGGGTTAAAATATGTGCAAATAAAATAGGTTATAACTTATTCTGAATTATATGGATTTTGCTTGTTGTAGGCAAATTGATTTTATCAGTAGATAAGGATACTTATGAAGAGCTTGGACTGCAAGGCCATCCTTCTTTATATTCTGGTAAAAAGCCAATGAGATACAGTAAGTATCCCATCGTTCATAGATAATATCCATACCTTTCTGTTCTGACCCCCCTCGTCCCACACCAACACACACTCCGAGCCAAAGATAAGTTACGGCATTTAATTAACAGACAGACAGGTCCTTGGCAGCAAACCGGCACAGATAAGCCGTGGCAGCAATCCAGCCTGCCAAGCTCACAATAATGTTCTCCAACATTAGTTTCTGTGTTGACTTCTGCAAGAGGGGCGTGTGCACAAGCAGTCTTTTTATAGTCTGGAGAGGAGCCTAATGACCACCAGCTGAGTACAATCACCTCCTGTAATTGTGTAATTGTTCCTGACGCCTAGTAGCTCTTTAATGACATGCATTCAGGAACAATTCACTACTGGCCTCCGGCTCACTCTCCCTTGTCTCCTCCCCACTGGTCCAAGGCTCAGGCGTCTCCTGGTGGCCAACCAGCCTCTCTGCGCCCTGCTCGGAGTCGGAACCCTGTCCAGGGTCCTCCACATTCTCCAGAGCTGACTCAGAGGGCCCCTCGCTGTCGGAGTCTGGTGGCAGCTCCAACGGCACCTGCTGGGCCACAACACCTTTCTAGTTCTTAAATACTTCTATGAAGCTTTGGAGGGGGGAGGAGAAACACCCACGTTGAGACTTGGAAACTGGAATTCAGTTGAGTTCAGTTTGAAAAAAAATAATTTAGCCGCCTGATCCATTAATAGAGAATCCTTCACAAGAAATTTTCACAGAACATAGTTGGAACAGCTGGAAGTGTGGGATTTTTGGGGGAAGAGCAGGTATATGTTTCCATCTGGAGGATGTAGATATTGGGAATAGAGCTGAATTGGGGCCAATATTAGAGTCCAATTGAATTATAATTCCTTGCACAGATCTTTTATTATAACATTTAACAGGTTTTTGTGTTATATAAAGAAGGGGAGGAAGAGAAAGAAAAATAAGCTTTTTATTTATCCAGGTAACATGTAAACTATTAACACTTGTTCTTTTTGTTTCATAGTTATCACAGTTGACTTGATGGATACAGCTTTCACTCCAGAAAATAAAAAATATAAGAGAATAATTTGGGCCCTGAAGGAAAAAAAGCCACTTGAGTTTGATTTCTTACTAAATTGGCAATCCACAGGTAATGGAATTACAAAAAATAATTATTCTTTGCTTTTGTTGTTTTTATGTCTGTTTTTAGAAGCCTATATGTACAGGTGAAACTCTAAAAGTTAGAATATTGTGCAAAAGTTCATTTATTTCAGTAACGCAACTTAAAAGGTGAAACTAATATACGAGATAAGACTCATTACATGCAAAGAAAGACAGTTCAATCCACAATCTCAGAAAGTTAGGATATTACATGCAATCAATAAAACAAGGATTGTACATAGGAGAATATCGGACCTCTGAAAAGTATAAGCATGCAGATGTACTCAGTACTTGGTTTGGGCCCCTTTTGCAGCAATTACTGCCTCAATGTGGCGTGGCATGGAAGCTATCAGCCTGTGGCACTGCTGAGGTGTTATGGAAGACCAGGATGCTTCAATAGCGGCCTTCAGCCCTTCTGCATTGTTTGGTCTCATGTCTCTCATCTTTCTCTTGGCAATGCCCCATAGATTCTCTATGGGGTTCAGGTCAGGCGAGTTTGCTGGCCAATCAAGCACAGTAATCCCACGGTCATTGAACCAGGTTTTGGTGCTTTTGGCAGTGTGGGCATGTGCCAAGTCCTGCTGGAAAATGAAGTCAGCATCCCCATAAAGCTCGTCTGCAGAAGGAAGCATGAAGGCCTCCAAAATCTCCTGGTAGACAGCTGCATTGATCCTGGACTTAATGAAGCACAGTGGACCCACACCAGCAGATGACGTGGCTCCCCAAATCAACACAGACTGTGGAAATTTCACACTGGACTTCCAGCATCTTGCAGTGTGTGCCTCTCCATCCTTCCTCCGTACTCTGGGTCCTTGGTTTCCAAATGAGATGCAAAAGTTGCTCTCATCAGAAAAGAGGACTTTGGACCACTGAGCAACAGACCAGGTCTGTTTTTCTTGAGCCCAGGTAAGACGCTTCTGACTTTTGTTGTTCAGGAGCAGCTTGACAAGAGGAATGCGACATTTGAAGCCCATGTCCAGGATCCGTCTGTGTGTGGTGGCTCTTGATGCACTGACTCCAGGGCTCCGTAGGGCTCCGGCTACCCCCAGAGATCCGGACCCTCCCCACTCTCATGGCCTTCCGAAAAGTTATTAAGACCTGGCTATTCCGGCAGGCCTGGGGCTGTTGACCTCTGGATTGAGGTCCAGCCCTGCTTAGATTGAGTGCATGTTGTGTCTTTTTAAATTTGTTGTGTTTTATCTGTTTTTAATTTCTCTTAATTTCCGTTTCTGTAAGCCACCCGGAGTCCTCCGGGATTGGGCGGCCTATAAATTTAATAAACAGTTAAAAAACTCCAGCCTCAGTCCACTCCTTGTGAAAGTCCCCAACACTTTTGAATGGCTTTTTCCTGACAATCCTCTCCAGGCTGCAGTCATCCCTCCTGCTTGTGCACCTTTTTCTTCCACATTTTCTCCTTCCACATAACTTTCTATTAATGTGCTTTGATACAGCACTTTGGGAACATCCAACTTCTTTTGCAATTACCTTTTGAGGCTTTCCCTCCTTATGGAGGGCGTCAATAGCAATAGCAGTTAGACTTATATACCGCTTCATAGGGCTTTCAGCCCTCTCTAAGCGGTTTACAGAGTCAGCATATTGCCCCCAACAACAATCCGGGTCCTCATTTTACCCACCTCGGAAGGATGGAAGGCTGAGTCAACCTTGAGCCGGTGAGATTTGAACAGCCGAACTGCAGAACTGCAGTCAGCTGAAGTAGCCTGCAGTGCTGCATTTAACCACTGCGCCACCTCGGCTCAATGATGGTTTTCTGCACAACTGTCAGGTCAGCAGTCTTACTTGTGATTCCTACTGAACCAGACAGACCATTTAAAGGCTCAGGAACCCTTTTGCAGGTGTTATGGCTTCATTAGCTGATTAGAGTGGGACACTTTGAGCCTAGAATATGGCACCTTTTCACAATATTCTAATTTTCTGAGATTGTGGATTTGGGGTTTTCATGAGCTGTAAGCCATAATCGTCACAATTATGACAAATCACAGCTTGAACTGTCTTGCTTTGCATGTAATGAGCCTATCTCATATATTAGTTTCACCTTTTAAGTTGCATTACTGAAATAAATGAACTTTTGCACGATATTCTAATTTTTTGAGTTTCGCCTATATATAAAAAACGTAAGATGTAAAATGAGAATGAAAATTATACAATCTGGGAAGACTGCTTTTAGCTCTGAATGTAGAATTCACTTGAATTAAGTTAAACTCTAAGTATCTTAATGGAGTCATGCAGATAATATTTTTGGAAAGAACACTGTGCCATTGTACCAGAGAGGGATTTCCCCCCCAACTTACTAGTTTAATCTATTTCCCTGGGAATTTCCCAGTGATCTCCCGTTCTATCCTTGTTAGTTTTTTTTAGATCACTTTAGATCAGTTTATTGTGGAATTACTTCAAATAAAAAGCAAAGTTTCTTAATGCTTTAAAGTACAACAGTAGGTTTGAATATTTGATTAAATGCAACATAACAGTACATTAAAACCATCATTTAATGCACCGGTTGATGGGAAAAGGTATTTGTTATTCCCAAATGTCTGTTGATCTAAAATATGTAATTTGCAATAATTGTTAGTTATTTAAACTCAGGCAAAATGGCTGAGAGGTCATTCTCTGGGAACTGGATTTTTTGTTTCTCAAAGGAAAATGGTGCTTAGAAAGATGAGAGGAAAAAGTTTGAGGTCATAAGCTTTAGGCATTGCATAGATGTAGTTGCAAAAAGGTTTTATTTTAATGCAGCTTTTCAGTAGATCGGATCTGTTTTCATGTACCATGACAGGAGCTGGAAGACTTTAAATCAGGATGCTTATTTTTGTGGCAGTGATGATCCATCTTTCAATGTGGGATGATGTTTTGGTTTTTTTTTTTAAGGGTCAGAAGAAGCAAGTTTGATGTCCTATTTTTCTAAAAAGGAAATACAGGCTCATCGCCCAAAAGTAACTTTTAGCACGTTGAGAAATGTGCAGTGTCCAATTCTAAAGAGTGATAAATTGCGCGGCGAGCCAGGGGAAGCATGCAACGCACAAGAATTGTTTGAGTGGCTTGGGGCCATTTTTAATCATGTTGGCTTGTAAGTATATATTTTTTCATTTATTTACAGTTAGCAAATCAAAAATCAAATGATGAAACCTTCATCATTCAACCTAAAATAAATCTTCACCAAATTCTACATTTGTGAAACAATGTGATTTTTTTAAAAAAAACATGTAATCTCTAGGGAGGCCTTAGTAACATTTGGAAGAGGTAAATTATCTAGGGATGTGTTTTGGTCCTGGAACTTTGTCCTTCTCTTGGAGGCCACATGGGTATCAACTTCTTCTGCCTCCAGTTTGAATAGCAATAGCAATAGCAGTTAGACTTATATACCGCTTCATAGGGCTTTCAGCCCTCTCTAAGCGGTTTACAGAGTCAGCATATTGCCCCCAACAACAATCCGGGTCCTCATTTTACCCACCTCGGAAGGATGGAAGGCTGAGTCAACCTTGAGCCGGTGAGATTTGAACAGCCGAACTGCAGAACTGCAGTCAGCTGAAGTAGCCTGCAGTGCTGCACTCTAACCACTGTGCTACCTTGGCTCTTAAGTCCTGAAGTCCTGACTGTTTACTCTCCTGTTACAGTATCAGTGGTGGGTTTCAAAAAATTTTGGAACCTACTCTGTGGGTGTGGCCTCCTTTGTGGGAATGGCTTGCCGGCCATGTGACCTGGTAGGAGTGGCTTGCCGGCCATCCATCCATCTCTCTCTCTCTCTCTCTCTCTCTCTCTCTCTCTCTCTCTCTCTCTCTCTCTCTCTCTCCTTCCTTTTGTCTCTCTGTCCCTTTTTTCTTTTTTTCTTTCATCTCTCTCACTCTTTTTCTTTTTTCTTTATTTCTTTCTTCCTTTCTTTCTCTTTCTCTCTCTCTGTGTCAGTCTGTGTGTGTGTGTGTGTGTGTGTGTGTGGCAGTGGTGGGTTTCAAAAAAGTTTGGAACCTCTTCTGTAGGTGTGGCCTGCTTTCCGGGTCCACTGGTGGAACCTCTTCTAACCGGTTCGGTAGATTTGACGAACCGGTTCTACCGAACAGGTGCGAACTGGTAGGAACCCACCTCTGTACAGTATCGATATAACCTGGCTGCTTTTTTTTTGTCCTTTAAGCCCCTGTGTGATATTGTGTGTTTTCAATTTTACTTGTTTATTTTATGGATTGTAACTTGCCACGGGTTCCTCTGAATAGTGAGTAAGTTACAAATGTTTATGGATGAATGAACCTCAGTGGACTTTTATTAGCAAGAGGTTTTACTTATGCATTCATTTATTCAATTTATTCAGGCCCTTTGTATCTCATGCACTCATACAGACTCTGGCTGGCTAAGTTAAATGCCCCCAAAAGTTGTGCAAGTATTATAAGATAAATTCCATACAACAAAGAGGTCCTTTTTGGGAAGTTGGAATGAGCTCCTTTCAGAACCCAACCCGCCCCTCTGCAAGTAAGCAAAGGACAGATTTCTGCAGCCACAAAATAATGTGAATGCTGCAAACAGGTTTTATTTTTTTCCTTTTCTCTGTTAATTTAGAATAGCCGTTGGTAGGGAAAAGAAGGATGCGTGATATAGCTGGTGAACAAAAGAACAATTAAAAACCCACAAGGGGCAGACTTACAGAAGAGTTCATCCTTGCCAAAGATCAAATAGCAACAGCACTTAGACTTACGTATTGCTTCACTGTGCTTTACAACCCTCTCTAAAGGGTTTACAGAGTCAGGATATTGCTTCCAACAATCTGGATCCTTATTTTACTGGCCCTGGAAGGATAGAAGGCTGAGTCAACCTTGAGCTGGTAAGAATCAAACTGCCAAACTGCTGGCAGTCAACAGATACTGCATTCTAACCAGAGATGGGTTCCTACTGGTTCGCACCGGTTCGGTAGAACCGGTTCGTCAAATCTACTGGACCGGTTAGAAGAGGTTCCACCAGTGGACCCGGAAAGCAGGCCACACCTACAGAAGAGGTTCCAAAATTTTTTGAAACCCACCACTGCCACACACACGCACACAGCGACAGACAGACTGACAGAGAGAGAGAGAGAGAGAGAAAGGAAGAAAGAGAGAGAGAGAGAGAGATGAAAGAAAAAAAGAAAAAAGGGACAGAGAGACAAAAGGAAGGAAAGAGAGAGAGAGAGAGGAAAAAAAAACACATGGCCGGCAAGCCACTCCCACCAGGTCACATGGTTGGCAAGCCACTCCCACAAAGGAGACCACACCCACAGAGTAGGTTCCAAAATTTTTTGAAACCCACCACTGATTCTAACCATTGCACCACTCTGGTTCAAATCAACATCCACTTAGCTTTAGAGACTAAGCACCCTAATGCAATTAGTTTAGCTATAATAATCAAAAATTCATCAAATGAAGTAAAAAAAAACTATTGCATCTCAAATCATTAGAAACTCGTGGGCTTCCTCTATTACATCAAATTCAATTTTTATTAATTAAAAAACGCAGTTGGAATACTTTTAAGCAGTGTAGCAATTTATTAATAAATACAACATGGATGGAAGCCTTGAATGGGCACAGTGCAGTGGCTAGAATGCAGTACTGCAGGCTACTTCTGCTGGCTGCCTTCAATTTGGTAGTTCGAAGTCTTTCATCCTTTCAGGGTCAGTAAAATGAGGACCCAGATTGTTGGGGACCAATATGCTGACTCTGTAAATTGCTTAGAGAGGGCTGTAAAGCACTGTGAAGCGATATATAAGTCTAAGTGCTATTGCTATATATCACTGAACATAATGAGAAATTGAAAAAAAAGTAAAACAAGACTCTAATAATTTAGATCCAGAATTGGATTTAGTTTCTTCCAAACTTCATTTCCTTTCAAAATGCAAATATGATTATTAACAAAAGTCCAGGCAATCAATGGGTGACATAAAATTGTACATGCAGGAAGCATTGTTCAATTATATTTGCAAATAGTTCAAAATGCAGATTCTTTGCTGCTCCGTTTTAGCATTCTGCTATGTGAAATGCCACTTTGCATTCTGTCTTTACCTGTTCAGATTTTTCATCTATCTTTTTAATTTCCCGACGTTCATCAATGCTTCTGTCCCTCCCTCACCAGTACCACAGACCACATTTCATTGCAATGTTACCTGCGTGTATAAGTTGCCGCTACGCATTTCATTTTTTCTTTTATTAAAAAAAAGCTGACAACCAAATAAAATGGCATTCTAACAGAGAACACGATTGCAAAAACCGCTAAGAAAAAGTAGAGGAAAGTGTATCAAAACAGCATAAAATAGCAGGAGCAATCAAAAATAGGAAAGTAATATAGAAGTGCAATACAGAAGTACTTAAATTGTGCATAAAATCGCTAACACCTGTTGGTTTTATTTGCATGTTTGTTCATGGGGTGCCTGCCATATCTAGATAATTAGTGAAACTTTGCTATGAAGCTTCACACTATGAAAAAAAGCAATTAACCCTGGATGGATGTTAAGCGCCTATTACAAGTTTTAAGCAGAACATTTATTTGCCATGTTCTAATGTTACATACGTTTCAGAACTGTTTATCTTATATATCTTCTATTTTCAGAGAAAACACATCCTCTAGTTTTTTATCAACGTATGTCTGTCCTCAGCCAAGCACATTGATAGAACAAGGTTTGATGTGTACAATAACCGGCTTTATACTGTCAGAAAAGATCATTCATTTATTGGAACAAATATGGTAAGCAGTGACTTGAATAATTAGCCTTTAGAATTGTGCAAATTAAGGATGCTGCCTAGACTTGCTAGAGAATACGTGACCTGTCAAAACCGCGCTCGACTAAGCCGCGCCCGATTAAACCGCGTCGCTGACGTCATCAACAGGGCGACAACAGCCAGCGCGGAGAAAGAAGGGCGCTTTAAATAGCGCTTTGAAAGCAAGCCGATTCAACTTAAGGTTAGGTTTAGGTTTAGGGTTAGGTTAAGAGTTAGGGTTAGGTTTAGGCTTAGGTTAAGGGTTAGGATTAGGTTTAGGGTTAGGTTTAGGATTAGGTTTAGGGGGGTTAGGTTTAGGGGTTAATTTTAGGTTTAGGGTTTACAGCGTGCTTCTGTCTCCGCGCTGTTGTCGCCCTGTTGATGACGTCAGCTATGCGGTTTAGTGGAGTGCGGTTTTGTGGTGGAACCAGAGAATAAACCCCACAGAACATACCCGTATGTTTGCCATAAATTGTTTTATTTAAGTTTCTCTTGTGCCTCCAAGGCAGCATTTCTATTCTACTTATTATTATTTTTTATTTGGTGATGGTAACTCTTATTTCAGTTTACTACAACCTTCCAAATAGTATCGTTTGAACATTTCATTTAAAAATAAGGGCAGCAAGGGAAGTGCCTTTCCCTGAAGAGCATTTGTGGCAGGTCCAGGACAGGAATGGTACAGGATTTCATTCAGATGGATTGAAATTCAATACGGAAAATGGAATAATTAAGCACAGTGAGAAGTAATTTTTGCCACTTGAAAAAGTTACGTTTAGATATCACAGAGGTGCTTTCTCAAGAGGCAACTGCAGGGGTGAAATCAACTTACCCTTGCTATCGATTTGCAAATGTGAGCACATGCACCACCTCCACGTATGCGCAGGAACTTCGCAGAGTGTCAAAAACAGGATGTGATGACGTCCGGGCAGGAGGGCAAGAGCCTCCTGCCACCACCGCTACCGGTTCGCCCAAACCGGATATAACCTGCTGAATTGCACCACTGAGCAATTGAGACTTTCTTGCTTTTCTTTGAAGACGTGTCACTTCTCATCCAAAAAGCTTCTTCAGCTCTGAGCTGAAAAAGCTTGGCTAAGAAGCAAAACATCTTCAAAGATGTTGCCTCTTGAAAACACAGTCTTGGGACAAGCATGACCTGGATGACTGAGAATCTCCATAGAGATTTACATTTGGATAAATATGGAATATGGGTTTCATTTATACAAAATACTGTAGGTTAAAAAAATGGTCATATAAGTGTGTTTATATGCGTATTTATATTAGATAATTATATGTGGAATTCAGTGGTGGGATTCAAATAATTTAACAACCGGTTCTCTGCCCTAATGACCATCTAGGTAGGTGGGGCTCAGTGGTCATGTGATTGGATGGGCGTGGCCAACTCAAGGTCACTCAGATCGATAGACGCTTCGCCTTAGCTGTTACAATGTAATAAGGGCTAACCGGGGAGGCAGTTTCTGTAAGCAGGTCAATAAAGATTAGGCTAGAAACACCAGAATGTTTCCTTCCTGCCTTCCTTATAGGATTAGCCCTGTAAAGTGGGGAAAAACAAAATGAGATTTCTTCCAACAACTGGTTCTCTGAACCTCTTAGAAAGTTACCAACCGGTTCTCCCGAATAGGTGCGAACCGGCTGAATCCCACTACTGATGGAATTGTAACTATTGTAGCAGCATTATTTTTCGGTTGTATTTTTTCCCTTATTTTTAGACACGATATAACTTTTGGATAATGAAAGTATATATATGTTTTGTTCCTTTTCTTTTTTATGTTATAATAAAATAAAAAATAAAAATAACTTTTGAACAACAACATATATAAAGTCTTGTAGTTCCCCAAGGCTTTGGTGAGTACAGATTGTGCATTCCTGATGCAGAATATCAGAAATAAGAAAGCTTATTTTCAAGTTTCCTTTATACCTAGAATGTTCTTTCATACACTAAAAAGTTTGTTTAATAACTTGGTGTATGGATGGGATTTTTTTAATTTTATGAATAACTAGATATTCCCTTTTTTTTCATTTGTATATTCAAAAAGTGATATTGTCCATCCATGTTCATGGCAAGGACAGTTTTTAAAGTGCTTTTAAAGTGTTTGATCCAGTTACCCACTTTTTTTGGTTTTAAATAATTGTCATTATTACCACAAAAACTCCCGTCTCTACACTTTGAGACAAAATGGAAGACCCAAACTCGGTTGTCAACTTACAAGCAAACAATCACAAGAACCACTATTTGATTTGCCCTCTGCGCTAAATAAATTAATGAGACATGATTCTCACAAAAATCCACTATAGTCTTAAATAGAAATGACTAATTTCTCACATTGTGCCCCATGCCATATTTTTGACTGTAGTCTTAATATGCACCTTGATGCCATCATGATCCCAATACAAGGGAAGAGAATTAGATTCCTTTTTGTATTGTATTGTATTTGGTTTATTTGTATGCCGCCCTTCTCCAGGAGGGAACAACTCAGGGGGGAAAGGGAACATAAACAACAGTACACATAATTAAAATACACGAAAATCACACAGCCATACCAGTCGAGAGGGGAGGGGAACTCATCAACCCCAGGCCTGCCGGCACAGCCAGGTTTTAACGGCTTTCCGGAAGGCCTGGAGAGAAGTGAGGGTCCGGATCTCCGCGGGGAGTTCATTCCAAAGGGCCGGAGCTGCTACAGAGAAGGCCCTCCCCCGGGTAGTAGCCAGATGGCATTGGCTGGTGGATGGAACCCGGAGGAGGCCGACCCTGTGCGATCTGACGGGTCTTTGGGAGGTAATTGGCAGCAGGCGGTCTCTCAAGTACCCAGGTCCAATACCATGAAGGGCTTTATAAGTTACGACTAGCACTTTGAAGCGTATCCGGAGACCGATCGGTAGCCAGTGCAGCTCGCGGAGGATAGGTATAATGTGGGTGTACCAAGGTGCACCCACAATCGCTCGCGCGGCTGCATTCTGGACGAGTTGAAGTCTCCGAATACTCTTCAAGGGCTGCCCCATGTAGAGCGCATTGCAGTAGTCCAGTCTTGGACTACTGAAATTAGTCATTTCTATTTAAGACTATAGTGGATTTTTGTGAGAATCATGTCTCATTAATTTATTTAACGCAGAGGGCAAATTCAGTCCAGTCTTTTTAACTTCGTATACTTTATTCATGACGTTATTCCATCTTTTTCAACAGTTGCTATTTTGAAGATCCAAAGCTGGCTCCCTGGGTATCACTGACGGTGCATGGCTTTGCTGATAGCCCTGTTTCCTGGAGAGAAAATGAACATGGCTTTCTGAAAGGAGGAGAGAATTTGTACAACTTCATAATTTTTAGGAATCTAAGCTACTGGCTTCAAATGGCAGTAGGAGCATATGACAGCTGTCCCTAAATTATTGCCTTAAGTACCATTCTGGGTAGTAACTGTAATGAAAATATTTACCCTTCAGAAGGGTGTTAGCTTCCTGACTTAAAAAGTGGCTAAAACAGAGGGAAGTAATGTTGACCTCGAAGGGTCTACCTGAGTGTAAAAAAAGAATTATGCGGATTATGTTTTTTAATCAGTTTAGTTAAGCATGAAGTCATGTGTCTCGAGTACTGTACACATTTTCTTTTTCAAAATAAGATGATAAATTATTCTTGCCAGAACTTACAGCAGATCTATATATCTCCATCTCTTTAACTCAAAAGTGGAATAAAAATAATACAAGTTTTACTGTTTTGAAGAAGCAAGGAAATCCTTATTTTACCTTTGTAGTTTTAATTATTAACTGATGTACTTTTTGCAGATTAGTAGCTTTTTTCAAATTTGTGAAATGGGTTGACCTTTGTATTAGTTTCCAAAGTTTCAGTAGGTATTTGGGATGGATGGCAGTACCCAGGGAGAAGATGGAAGCTCATATCTTTGGAAGAAGACCCATTCGATCTGCATTCTTTCTTGAAAACCTCAACAATTGGGTCTTGCCGCAATGTCCTCATTTTCCAGGAATTCAACTTCAAGCACAGATTGTTCCAAGACGTTCTTAAGACATCTCAGAAGGAGGGTGTGCAAAACTCTCGTGACTTTTCCCAGAATTGTTCCAATGTTGTTCTGAACATTTCAGAAGTGTTTTGAGTGTAAAGGAGCTGTTTTGAACCCAAAGCGGGATGTTTTGGACGTGCGCTGTGTCAAATTCATAGTTTTTGCATGCCACTAAATGCGGAGTGTAACATTGCAAAGTGGCTAGGGTGAATGGTTACAAGAGGCACATTTTTTTTAATGAAATAGTTTATATTAAAACAATTTGGGATTATACTACTGATTAGGTGTGTTTTCTGACCCCCTCCTCTGTCCAGTAACGAATGCCGAGACAAGCTTAACTGGAATGTACTTTAATAGAAAGACACCAAAACCTCGGTGGCTGAAAGCCAAGCATAACAAAGAGATAAGGACCTTGGCAGCAACTCAGACAAACTCAGGCAGCAATAAACACAGATAAGGCTTGGCAGCAATCCAGCCTGCCAAGCTCTCAGTAATGTCCTCCGACATTCAATCCTGCGTTGACTTCTGCAAAGAGGGGCGTGTGCACAAGTAGCCTTTTTATAGTCTGGAGAGGAGCCTAATGACCACCAGCTGAGTACAATCACCTCCTGTAATTGCGTAATTGTTCCTGACACCTATTAGCTCTTCGATGGCGTGCATCCAGGAACAACTCACTGCTGGCTTCTGGATCACTCTTCCTTGTCTCCTCCCCACTGGTCCAAGGCTCAGGCGCCTCCTGGTGGCCAACCAGCGCCTCTGCACCCTGCTCGGAGTTGGAACCCTGTCCAGGGTCCTCAACATCCTCCAGAGCCGACTCATAGGGCCCCTCGCTGTCGGAGTCTGGTGGCAGCTCCAACGGCTCCTGTTGGGCCACAACAGGTGTGTATTGCTTAGATTAAACATGTAGTTTTGGATCCTACTATGTAAGAGCATCTCACTTAAACAAATACATCTTCACAGTTCTTTCATTTTTGTTTACTTGACCCAGTCATAATTAAGAAGGGATTCTATGTAGCAATTTCCCTTTGCCGCAGTTGTTTCTGACAGCTTAATGGTCAGATATTTTAAGGATTTGTCGATGAAATACTATTTGATCAAACCCTACGTCAAAGTCTTTTGGTCGTGTGCTTTGCAGCCTGCCTTACTCCACAGGGTGAAAATTGCTTACCTTAGTCACAATTTGAACACATTGGAGGGGCACTTGGTATCAAGAAAATATCTTGATATACCTAATTTACCTCCTAAAACTTGAAGTGGTGCTCCAGTTAAAAATTCTAGGTCAGAGTTCATGTAATTATCAAAGGGAGTAATTTTGTTGTTCATCTATGCTGCCTTTATCAAGAGAGATACAAGAATTGGGTGACCTATATCTGATTGCGGGAGTATTTTGATGTGGAGCCCAATTAAATTGTGGCAGCAGGCATGTAATAAAAATATGTGTGTTTCATCCACTAATTATATCGTCATATCTAAAACCAGTTAACATGCCAACTTGATTTCTTGGCATTTCTTTTGCTGAGCATTTAGGCATTAATTTGAGTTTGCAATGTCAGTTTCTTAAGGTCTCTATAGGAATAGCTGGCTTAAATTGCCCTGTGTCACATTTAAATTGTTTTTAAGATTTACAAATACAAGGTAATATTAGAAAGAAATGAGAGAGATAATATGTTTGGATATGTTTCTGGCAGCGCTCCAGGAAGGTCAGTGCACTTATTGAAATTTGCTCCATTTTCTTTTATCTGTCCTCTCTTGAACACACACACCTGCAAAACGAAGAAGTTTGAGATCGTTGTGCCCCTCTCCCCCGCCCCCCAGCGTAACTGGCAATAGATTCGGACAGTGAGGAGGCTGGGGAGGAACACGGGACAGTCCTGGAGTCTGGGGAAGGCTCTGAGAGACCGCCTGCTGCCTATTACCTCCCAAAGACCCATTAGATCGCACAGGGTCGGCCTCCTCCGGGTTGCGTCTACCAGCCAATGCCACCTGGCTACCACCCGGGGGAGGGCCTTCTCTGTGGCAGCTCCGGCCCTTTGGAACGAACTCCCCGCAGGGATTCGGACCCTCACCTCTCTCCAGGCCTTCCGAAAAGCCGTCAAAACCTGGCTGTGCCAGCAGGCCTGGGGTTGATGAGTTCCCTTCCCCTCTCAACCGTGTGGCTGTGTGATTCTTGGCTATTTTAACTACTTGTATTGTACTCTGTGTTCCCTTTCCCCCTTGAGTTGTTCGCCGTCCTGAGTCCCTCCCGGAATAGGACGGCATATAAATAAAACTAATCTAAAAAAAATCTGATGAGAGCTCTGTGTCGGAGGCAGAGAGGGGACCAGAGCTGAATGCCAGTTATCAGCTGCCTTCAGAGTCAGACATCAGTGAAGCAGACGAACAGCTGGAGCCTGTTCCCAGTGTGCACATGCACAGTTGCCAGACAAAGAGAACAGCTAAAGAACGGGTCAACTTGGGAGTAAGGCTACAGGTAGACGATGAATGGCCCCTCCCAGAGGAAATAAAAGGAACAAAAGGGGAGTGGAGTTTGCAGGAGACAATGGGTTCGCAATTCTGAGACTCCTTGCCAAGTTTTGCAAATATCTGCCTGGCATCTCTCCAAGCCAGATAAGGTCTGTGACTCTAAATCCTCTCTTGAAAGACTGATGGACGTGAATGAGCAGAATTCACAGCAAATAACAAAAAGTTTTTTTGGCAGGACAAGTAATTTGCTTCATGCTCTTGGGAAGCCTCGGTCAGAACAGATGTGCTTAATCAGCACAATACGAAGGAAGGAGAAACAGCAGCGACAACAGGTTCCTATAAGTGTATTGAAAGGTCAGGATTTTGAACAATTTCAATTTTTAATGCCAAAGTTTATTACACCTCATTGATTAAAAATGAAACCAGCCACTTCCTATAGCAAAACAACAAAAACGTTAATTATCCCGTATGCAACCTGTTCTGACCCCCCCCTTCTTCGTTTGTTCACAGACGACAGTCAGACAGACTTAAAAGGAAATAACTTTATCAGTCCTGGCTCACGCTGGCTGCGAGCCCAAATTTAAACATACATAAAGTCTCTGGCAAAAAGGTTACGCGGCAGAATACAAAAACAAAGAGCTCTTACAGCAAAAACCAGGTTTACGGACAGAAAGCAAATCACTTCTCCAAGTGTCTCTCTGAATCAGGGTTACAGAAAGCAAATCCCTTATCCAAGTGCCTCTCACAAACAAACCACGACCAACGAACCACGAACGTTGACTTCTGCAACCAGGCCATGGCACCATCAGTCCTTTTATCTCCAGAAGACGCCCCTAACGAGCCCCATTGTTATTCCTGCATTGTTATTCCTGCATCCCGACTCAACTCACAGCAAACTTCTGAGTCACAACAGCAACCATTATACTAATGTAATAAATCAATTTTGCTGGTTTATGTAAAATGGCGAGACAAACTCAAAACTCCTTCAACAAATAAACTTACGGTGCATTAAAGGGCTGTTGAGTATCTAAACATGCCACATCTGGCTTTAAAAGTATTTGTGGTAAAGAGGGAAGAGGTAGATTGTATAGATAGATCTGTTGTTCCATGTTTATTCTTATACTAAAACCAGTCATTGTGCACCAGAAGTAGCTCTGTTGCTGTTCTTAAGAGAGTTTGCCAAGTATCCTCATCGGAGACATATTTTTTTTCAGAACCTTTCTTTTCCCCTCTTTTTTTCCCTATCCATTGTTATAATTTTGTTGCACAAAGAAAGTCCCAGAAGACCAGGGGTGGGTTTCTTGCCCCGTTCCAACCGGTTCGGTTGGAACGGGGCCGGCGGCGTCCTAATGCACATGCGCGGTGCACGCATGCATACTAGCATCTGCGCGACGCTCCAGCTGCTCCTGGACGATCGCGCAGGCACTGTATGCGTCCTGCACATGCGTGGAAGCGCAGAACTCGTCAAAACCGTGTAAGGACCGCAGGCAGGCGGGCGCGCCCTTCGCCGTTCCCGGAAGTTACTTACTTCCGGGTTTGGCAACCAACCGGTTCGCAGGGACCGCCGCGAACCGGTTGAAACCCACCCCTGCAGAAGACTCTTCTCATTTAACAAGAGGACCCAACAGACATGAAGAAGGAGAACATTGAATTACACCGTACAACTATTTGAATTCAAGAAGTACCTCTAATAAACAGCTGGGGCTGCATTGGAATTGTCGTTTGGAAATAAATTAGAATTTGAACTAAGCCAGAACAAAACATTGCCCTGTTGATTGAATCAATTATATCCCCTTAAACAGCTAGAAACTCTTATCTAACTTGCCAGTGGGGGGTATTTTCAATAGCGACTCTTATAACTGGCATGAGCTTTAGAGCCAGCCACAACTCAATCCCACATTAACAGCTCTTTTCATCTTCCCCAATTTAGCGTTCGATTTAATGTCTTAAAAACCTGGACTCCCAATTTTAAAAATTCCAGGTTTTATTGGAGCCATCCTAAAAAACTAATGCTACATTGCAAGGGTGTGGATCCGATCCGGCCTGAGGGATGCTTAAATCTAGTCCATGGGGCTGGACTGGAAATAGCAAAGGACCTCCCTACAGTGCCACTGGCAGCCAAATCGGGGCGCGGGGTGGCCTCCCATGCCCCCTGCACCCCGTTTTGGCCGGCAGGGTGCTGCAGGAGGCATCCATCACATCTCCCCCCCCCTCCTCCCCCATTTGGCTCGCAGAGGAGAACTGACCCAGCCCTCAAAAAAATCCAGTTTAACACCCTGCTATATTGCAAGCAATTCTGCATACAGCCCTCATAGGAGGACAACTGATATCTTATGCTCTACGTTTTCCCAGACTCTGAGCTGGTTACAAGGAAAAATTAATGATTTGATTCGCCATACTACCACACTCCTAGGCTCTTTCAATAATTTTAAATTAACAATTGAAATTCAGTTTTCTGACAACGTATTCGAAACGCCTAAAAAAAACCCTACTATTTTCAAAAATGGCCTAAATCCTTGAGAAAATATCTGCTTCCAAATGGCTTCTAGCTTTCAAACCTGGACACAGGAAAAAAGAAAATACTTGCCAACAGAATCCATGATGTAGGATTTGCTCTTCTGGGCATTTAGCCAGGCGATCCTTAAAACCAGCAATTACTGTTGTTAAGAGTGACATAGAAACCATTTTTCACTCTCTGCTTTGAAGAGATTCTCTGTTTTCTTCCAGAAGGTTTGAAAACTTTTCCCTGTGTCAGTAAGAGATTGTGTGAAGTTACATTATAATACCAGGAATTGTTGACAGTATAGCAATGCTACCTCCTTCGTAAACTCTTTGAATGGCCTCTTAAGTCAGATTGAGAAGTCAAACGCACGCACGGTTGAATTTATAAAACCTCCCCCTGTGACTTTCACAATAAAAGGGAATTCATAGGAAGGTGGACAGAGAGAGATCATCCTGCCTGTAGCCTGGAGTTATGAAGAAGATGCCAAAAAGTAAAGCTTGGAATGAATTGAGGCTGGCAGAACACTAAGAACAACAAAAAGCTAAGGAAGAGAAAAATAAGACAGAAGAATCTGTATGCCAGTGTTTTAATGGAGTTGACAGAATGCCAATGGGCAGAAAAGAGAAGGCAGAATTATTCAATTTTTACTGCACTGTAGCTTTCTCTGAAAAGAGGACGTGTGTTTCACCAGGCAATAGTGAAAAGGGGGGAAATGAAGTTTGAGATTGATGGAAACTGTTAAGAATATAATTCTAACGGTTGGGTTGGCAATATATAAATCATGTAACAATGTTGTAACCATTTCTTTAAATCATACTGTAAAATGTGATTGGTTGCTGTTTTCCTCAATCGGCCATAAGAGGGAGCCAGAACGACTGTTAGTTCTCTCTGTTTGTTAGATGCTGGGCTGATCTGATCTGAGTGTTTTGGAAGCTGACTGTTAGAAAGTGCCGTGAGCTATTGTAAGTTTTGCAACTGTTAGCAAACTTCGAGTACCAGACTGTTTGTATGTTTATGGACTATGTTATTTGGATTATCCCTTAACTGAAAGACATTGATGACTGACTGACTTATCCGTGTATGACTTGGACTGTTTGATGGACTCTGATGCCTCTATTTCCACGGAGGTAAAAGCCTATTTAAACTGCAGTGTCTCTGTATGTTGGTTTGTGTGTTCTCCAACACAACTCTCACAACGCTTCTCTGAACGTACTCGCTCTCCCAACGGGGAGCTTACCTAACAAACATGGTTAGGGAAAACCTAATTATACTCAGTTTAAATCTCAGGCTAGCAATTAAAAGGATTTTCTGATAGTTTGCCATTGCTCTTATGTGTCACTTTGAGAAATCCTGGTAAGTTGATGTTTTATGGATTTGCTTCAGTGGTGGGATACAACCGGTACGCCCCATCGGTATGGGGGTACCGATGCCTGCTGGGAGCATCAGGTACCGTTCCGGTATGGTGCTCCGGAGGTGCCCGCCCGCCCGCCCGCCCACCCTCCTTACCATTTTGAGCTGTTCGGGGCTTCTGCGCATGTGCACAGAGGGTACGGTGCCTGCGCGACGCTCTGCCAAGCAGACGGAGCGTCATGGGCCACACCATGCCCACCAAGCCACACCATTCCCACCATGCCATGCCATGCCATGCCCACCAAGCCACGCCCACCAAGCCACATCAAGCCCACCAAGACCCGCCCACAAAACCAGTAGTAAAAAAAAATTAAATCCCACCACTGGTATGGAGAGCTTTTATGAATTGTATTGCTGTAAATTATTTTTAGTTATGTTGCCCTGTCTTATTCTCAATTCATCGCCTCAACGACTTTGGCTGATTGTCATCTTGATTGCAAATTGTATAGGAATCAGCAGCATAATATGGCTAAAAAAAAATGGAAATGCCATTTTAGACCACATTTACAGAGGTTTCTAAGTATGGATAATAAAGTTTGCAGCAGCGTATCAAGTTCCGGCCACCAGTCTTTTAAGCAGAACAACATGAAACCGATTTAGAGAATCACAGTAAAGGTGATCAGAGGACAATAAATTTATTAGATTAAAAAAACATGAAAGGAATTTTGACCTTGAGCAGAAACACCGATCGGGTAAGGAGGACGGAAACATTTTTAAAATATCTGAAAGGATGTAACCCTGAAGAAAGTCAAACGCTCTTATTGCCTCAGTGCACAAGTCACAAGTTTAAATTATATGAAGGCAGATTCTGCTTTCCGCCAATGCTTGGGGGGAAAAAAACTGAAAGAACCGTTTGACAATTGCTCAGAGGGCTGATGCCCCCCCCCCCCATGTTGAATGCATTTGGTGAAAATCTGAAGAGCCAGAAATCAGGACTTCTGTAGTTTAGTAGTTTATTGATTGGTTGATTGGTCTTGCAACTTTTATCAATAAAATAGTAAACTAAAATATATAGTCTGTAAATAATACTTGAGTAGCAAATCTTACTCAGTGGCCAAAATATTTTGTACCCCAATCCAAAAAGACACGTATGCTCTGAACATCTTCAATTACAGCATATTTAAGCACTGGTTGAAGACAGGAAACACAATGCAAATCTGATGGAAGAATATCTACCAAACAGGCATTTCACCAAAACCTTACACTTGGGAATCAGGAAGCCCAGCTAGCTGGCAGCATTTGGACAATGTCAATCAAAAAGCTAACCATGATCACAGCTATTTCGGGCTTGACTGGGAGACCATCAGGAAAGAACTGAGCTACAAATTAGATGGTAAGATGGAGAAAAACATCTTGGAAGAAAGCAGTGGCCATTCAATACCATGTACATTCATAGGTTCACCAAATCACCAGGATGGTCTATTTGGAAATGGTTCATTGTTCTGACCCACCCTCATCCCACACCAACACACATTCCGAGCCAAAGATAAGTTACGGCATTTAATTAACAGACAGACAGGTCCTTGGCAGCAAACCGGCACAGACAAGCTTGGGCAACAATCCAGCACAGATAAGCGGGTGGCAGCAATCCAGCCTGCCAAGCTCACAATAATGTTCTCCAACATTAGTTCCTACGTTGACTTCTGCAAAAGGGGCGTGTGCACAAGCAGTCCTTTTATAGTCTGGAGAGGAGCCTAATGACCACCAGCTGAGTGCAATTACCTCCTGTAATTACGTAATTGTTCCTTACGCCTATTAGCTCTCTGGTGCGGAGCATCTAAGAATAACCCCTTGGCTCCTCCCCACTGCTGACGTCCGGATCACACTCCCTTGTCTCCTCCCCACTGGTCCAAGGCTCAGGCGCCACCTGGTGGCCAACCAACCTCTCTGTGCCCTGCTCAGAGTTGGAACCCTGTCCAGGGTCCTCCACATCCTCCAGAGCCAACTGATAGGGCCCTCGCTGTCGGAGTCTGGTGGCAGCTTCAACGACTCCTGCTGGGCCACAACAGTTCATTATGTTATGTACAGGTGGCGCAGTGGTTAAAGGCAGCACTGCAGGCTACTTCAGCTGACTGCAGTTCTGCAGTTCGGCTGTTCAAATCTCACCGGCTCAGGGTTGACTCAGCCTTCCATCCTTCCGAGGTGGGTAAAATGAGGACCCGGATTGTTGGGGGCGATATGCTGACTCTGTAAACCGCTTAGAGAGGGCTGAAAGCCCTATGAAGCGGTATATAAGTCTAACTGCTATTGCTACATTAAATCTTTGATGAAGTTTACCCAGCTATATTTTTCTTAAGTTTTTGCATGGCAAATACAGGATTCTGAATGAAAGTGTAGAGATGGACAACTTCTAGCCCTCTATAGCTCATTGGACTACAAATGTCATCATAGTTTCCTAGCTATGATAGCTGGTGTTTGTGTGTGTATGTGTGCACGCGTGTGTGTGTATGTGCCTAGGTGTATATGTGTCTATCTGTATTAGGCTTTGTCAATCGGTGCCCACGGCTGTTCCTGGAAAATGATTAAAGAATCAATGCAATGCACAAAATATGCCAAAAATATGTCTGGATTTGTTAGGTTTAATTATGCCTGAAACAGCACAAACACATCAAAGTAAAGGTTGAGATGCACAAAGCATTTCCACAGAACTCTTGCCAAGAAAAGCAGAACTTTATCACAGATTTGCAGGGCCAATTATGGATAAGGACCAGAATGAGGAAGCTTTCTCATTGTGAGATCAACTATTGAGGCATATAGCTCGGTGTTGTGGCCCAGCAGGAGCCGTTGGAGCTGCCACCAGACTCCGACAGCGAGGGGCCCTATGAGTCGGCTCTGGAGGATGTGGAGGACCCTAGACAGGGTTCCTACTCCGAGCAGGGCGCAGAGAGGCTGATTGGCCACCGGGAGGCGCCTGAGCCTTTGGCCAGTGCGGAGGAGACAAGGGAGAGTGATCCGGACGCCAGCAGTGAGTTGTTCCTGGATGCCGGGCACCGAAGAGCTAATAGGCATCAGGAACAGTTGCGCAGTTACAGGAGGTAATTGCACTCAGCTGTTGGTCATTAGGCTCCTCTCCAGACTATAAAAGGACTGCTTGTGCACACACCCCTTTTGCAGAAGTCAATGCAGGAACTAATGTTGGAGAACATTATTGTGAGCTTGGCAGGCTGGATTGCTGCCACGGCTTATCTGTGCTGGATTGCTGCCCAAGCTTGTCTGTGCCGGTTTGCTGCCAAGGACCTGTCTGTCTGTTAATTAAATGCCGTAACTTATCTTTGGCTCGGAGTGTCTGTTGGTGTGGGATGAGGGGGGGGGGGGGGTCAGAACAATGAACCATTTCCAAATAGACCATCCTGGTGATTTGGTGAACCTATGAATGTACATGGTATTGAATGGCTTGGTGGGTGTGGCAGGGGAAGGATGCTGTAAAATCTCCATTCCCTCCCCACTCCAGGGGAAGGTTACTGCAAAATCCCCATTCCCTCCCAATCAGCTGGGACTCGGGAGGCAAGAGAATAGATGGGGGAGGGACCAGTCAGAGGTGGTATTTACCATTCTCTGCACTACTCAAAATTTCCGCTACCGGTTCTCCAGAACTGGTCAGAACCTGCTGAATACCACCTCTGCTGTGAACCAAAAGGTGAGGTATGTGAGCTCCACTATTCCTTTAAGACTACCCCAAACTTGGGGTGATGTGGATTCCAAAGCAGAGTGCATTTATTATTGGCTGTAAGTATTTTTATCTTGTACATTATTGCAAAAGGTTTGCTAAGAGCAAGGACAAGACACAATATTTTGTTCTCTGTAATCTATTTTACCCTTGGAAAGGGGACTTTTATATCTTTGGTTAAGAAGCACTGTAAATTTCCAAATAAATAATAGCTTGTCTGTTTTTCTACTTAAAATGATTAAGAATATTTCTTGAAATACATAAAGCTTTTAATGAAGGAATGATCTATTGTTTTCCTCTGTTTTTATAAGAATGACCAGAGTAATCAAGCAGACCTCTTTATTATCATGTGAAAACATGTCCTTTTTCTCCCCCACCGCAGAGTTTATTTATGGACTAGTTAGTAGATGAAGTATCTATCTATTATGAATATATGTGTGTGTGTGTGTGTGTGTGTGTGTTTGTGCGCGTGCAAAACATATACACAATGATAGGAACTCTTCAATTATCATCTTGCTCAAGCCCCACAAATTTTGAGGCACAGCAAGGAAATGAAGGCTGTGACCATCTTCACACTGCTGAATAGGCACGTATATTGCTTGTACAACTCATTGTGAAAATAACACATTGACTATAGGTCATAATGGAGACTTACACAAGGCAGCAAAAATATGGTGGTTGATTAAAGTAAATATGTAAGACACTGGTTTTAACCCAATTGTAAAAAAGCAACATACAGTAGTAATCTGAGCCTTTTTCTGCAAATGCACTGCAGTTGTTCAGATGTGAAGAGATTAGTCATCTGGAACTGAATCATATTATTCTATTCCCCGCCCCACCTCTTAGAGACAGTACAAGGTTACAGCAGCGACTGATGTATTCACATGACACCAGGGGAAAGTGTTATTCTTTTATACTCTACATTCAAGAGGTGATATAATCTTAAGAATTAATCCAGCGTGTTTTCTACGTGCCTTTTAAAAGCTGCTTTTGCCGCAAAACAAGAAATGGGGGAAATATTAAAATTTGCAAGAATTACTACAGGTCACAGTTCAAAAGGGACCTCAAAGCTATAAAAATGCATTTCCTGGGGAAAGATGAAAGAACACTGGATGAAGAATAAGGACAACACTTTGCAGCACTTTTAAGAGGTGTTAAGAAATATTAGTTTTATTTTAACAGGTTCACAGCTGAATATTTATTCTATAAAAACTTTACAGATTGTACAGTTTATATATAGTTCAAACTACTAGAACAACAAAAATTAGGTCCCACAGATGCAAAAATACTGTACCAACCCAAGGAAAAGCAGATTTATACACTGTACATCTTTCTGCTAGGATGAGGTGGTCAGGCTCCAAGTATAAAGTTCAAAACTGTACAAAAATAAGGTTTAATTTTTCCCCATTCTTCATACATTCAGTAAGATTGCAAGTATAGATATCTAAATCCTAGTAGATATCTGGAGTAGGAATCATCATACACTCCCGACAGGAATGTAAAATAGGTCTATTTACACAGGGCACTCTCGTACACCAGACCGTCTATTATGCACCCCGATCCAGAAAAGGCATACAGGGAAAACAGAATTTCGCTAGCACATTGCCCTCCTGGATGCAGTTCCATGCGCACAAAAGGGCACTGTGTGTTTGGGGGGAAGATGGAGGAGTTGCCTCCAACAACTGATGTAGGGTTGTGAGAACCAAGATAGTAAATCTGCAGGCTGCCAAAAATACATACTACGTACCCACTTCAATCACAAGCACTACTCTTGTTCTCTGGAGGGGAACCACATCTAGTGCCTTGCAAAATGCCTACAGCCTGTTGCTGCATGGAGAGTTCTCTGGATCAGGGTCATAGTGTATAATTAAGATTAAAAGCATTGACAAAAAAAACCCCCAAACAACTAAGATAAAGTTGCATGAAAAAGGAATAATTAATAGTGTGCCACACAAATTTTAACTTATTAAATAAAATATATTCTACAGGAAGCTAAATATGAACATAATATATATATTTTTGGTGTATTTCTTTAAACAAGCAAATAGAACAAAACAACGTATAGTTTTTTTCACCCAGCAATAGAAGCAATTATGTAGTAAAATAATTAAAAAACCCTAAATTTTTGTAAAACCACTAAGACTAAACTATTATTTAACCCATAGTACATATGGTATTTCAGTGATTCACTAATACTGCAAAACAAAACTTTTTTTGGGGGGTGGGGGGGGGACAAGAAACTGGCATCTTCATGCTATCTGGGTAAGAACGGGTTCCCCAAAACAAGAAGGACTGAGTGTGTGTATAGAATAAATCCTGAGCACACTTAGGGATTTGGGGGAGGGGGGGCATTTTCTATATAGGGTACTTTTTTCTTAAAAAATATTTGTTTTTTTTAGAATACATTATTTGAGGTATTTTCAAACCTTTCTCAAAATTCAAGGCAATGCCTCTTCTTAACTGACTTTTGGGGCAGTGAAAGTAAGGGCCGGCCAATACCCGTTTTATCTCTTGACTCTAGTGAAAAAATAGTAAATTGCTTCAGGAATTTCCTGCCACATACAAAATAATGTAACATCTCATTTTATTCACCACTTTCTTCTGATACAGTACTAGCCAATGATAACAAAGTAGAAGACAAAAGTTTGGTAGTGCACTCCATTATATATTTTAGTTTGTGTATATAAAGAAATATAATATATATTTATATATATATATATATGTGGAAAAAGAAAAAAAAAAGTTCAATGCTTAACATACAGTACTTCTTTTAAAAACCCTTGACCATAAAACCAATGCTCCTCTACCTTTTAGCCCTCATTTTCCGAGCTTTAGGTATGTTTTATTTTAATTTCAGTTTTAGGGTATTGATGAAAAATCCAGATGTCCAAGTAAATACAATCCAGTGTCAATGCACATCTCTTCAAAATTCATCAATCTTCTTCTGTAAGTATTTTAACATTGAGTCCATCCCTTGAGCAGAACCCCAAATTTTCTTTAAAACTTCACACTCCTTATCATTGGCTTGTTCCAAGTCCACCTTCATAATACTACGAACTAAACCTTTGGATTCTTCAAGTACCTATATTAAATTTTTAAAAAAAGACAGGAATGGTATTATTTAATACTCAAGATACGTTTTAATCATAAATAGTGGTCAGAGAGAAAGCACGTGAATGCAGACTGTTGTGGTAAATGCACTGCATTACTATGGATGTCTGGGAACTGAGAATCACAGCTGGGACACAGTTCTTCTTTCTCTTTTAAAAATTAAGCCTTTCACCTTTCCCGAGGGGACTCAATGCCAGACACTTCTCTAGAAGAAGGTATATAAAGAGAAGGCATTTCACACATGAATGAAAAATCAGTATATTTCTATTTTGCCACAGTTATAGCTACTCCATCCTAACTCCATCAATGCTTGCTTTAAAAGGTCACAAAATATTTTTTTAAAAAATTCAAAACATTTATTTTAGTACCATAAGTGTCTAAGCGTATTTTTTAAAAATTAAAGAATGGATTTCTAAAGTTGTTTTGCCTTCAGCATTACATTTTACACTTCCTGTTTCTGCTGATCTAGGAACTGAATTGCAAATTCGGAGAACTACCAAATTAAAAAAAATGAACAGTATATTCCAATCAATCATTCAATCTGGGAAAAGACTCAAGCAAATAATTGAATCATAGATCTGAAGACTGGAATACTTCCCACATCTAAATACTTGTACATTTGAAATATATCAAGACCTATTTAGAGTAGAATTTAAAAAAAAACTATCACAAGTGATATATTCAGTTTGGAATTGACTTTTTCTTGGTGGGGCAGTGCACTTTGACGCAGTGTTGAATTCTGTCAACTTGGCAAGTTTTGGAAGCGGTTTGCCATTGCCTCTTTCCTAGATCTGAGAAAAAGTATGCGGCACAAGTTATCCAGCTGGCTTCTTGCTTAAGGTGGGAGCCGAAGTCAGAGTCTCCCAGTTTTTAAGCTAGTCTCTAAATTAAACTGGCCCCCTCTGCAATTAATTATCATTACAGTGTTCTTTTCAAAATTATTTTCCATTCCTGAGACAAGAATTTTGTTTACTAAATTAATATTGCATTTGTTTCTGTAATACTGCATTTCTTTCATTTTTGCCTTTTATGATATACATTATCTTATTTGTATCATCTACAAAACTGATTACCATTCCCTTAATTTCTTTATCCATGTTATTAATAAAAATAATTGAATGACATGCATATAGACAAGGATGAATTCTGGTGACCACAACGGTAGGGCTAGGAAAGGACATTCTCTTTTTCTATTTGTGGTCCAGATTAGAGAATGAAGTCCTCTACATTCACCTTTCTGGAAAATCAGGGGAAGGCCAACAAATACTCTTTCGGAAAACGTTTTGATAAACAGAGAACACTTTTAAAAATAAAGGCTGCCTGAACAGCCAAGAAAGGAAAAATAGACACACACCCCAAAAAGGGGGGGGGGGGAAATAGGGACCATCAACTTTTAAGAAAATTTCGCCTTCCCTTCAGCAATCCTTTATGTTTTCATGCTACACTTTTGAAATGGATTATGCACAAAAGAGGATGTAAAAGAAAAAAAACCTGGACAACATTTTATTCATAAATATGTTATTTGTATTAAAAAAATAATAAAAAACCATTTAAAAAAAGGAAAAGAAAGCCCACAGCCTCCCTGGGATTACGCAAAGCATAGATGACCCTATGAAATTTTCTGTCATCAGATGTGATGATGGCTACCAATTAGGAAAGTTTTAAAAAGGAACTGGACAACTGCTAAGGAAGTATTGATGTCTGTTTTCTAGCCCTTGGATTCACAGCCAGACAACCTTGAACACTAGTTGCTAAGGAGCAAAAGTGGAGGAGAAATATCACTCCCCCCCCCCACAAGTCGGTGTGTTTCCTTAATGCATTTTGTTTAAAACAGTGAGTCATAAAATGTTGGCTAGATTACCAATTTGCTTTTTATGTTTTTAAATAGATTGTGATTAAACAGATTGTAATAGCTATGTTCTTCTGTGTCTTATATAGTTGTTAAAGCATATGAAATGAGACAGAACCATATGATACCGCAAAAAAGAGTTCCCAAACCCTACTGATTCCATTTTCCCTGAAAAGGACTGGAATTACCATAACATTATATCCTCCAGGTCATTAGAGTAAAGTCATCTATCAAAATTTGTAAGACTGTCCCTATCCTTTATCTGAGTTTAGCTGACTGAAATGTCTCTATTTATAACAGCTTGGATTTCAGATAGTACTACCAGCTCCACAACCTTCCATCCTTGACTTCAGATTTATGTTGAATTCCTTACCTTTTCCATCATAAGTTAAATTATATGCAATAAGAACATATTTATATGCTACTTGTTGAAATAATTAAAAATATATTGTTATACCTCTTTGAAAAAATAAATAAAATTAGGATGTTAACTATTTTTGGGGACTTTTACTGGCAATTTCACAAATGAAACTTTTAAATAATTAAATGTTAAGCCAATCCAATAATCTCCGAGGCCATGTTTTCTCTACTCTGCCCTTTCAAATAAAAAAGAGAAAGGAAAGAAGAAAAATGTTAAAATATTCATGATTGGGAGAGACATGGGAACAAGGTCAGCCAATGAATAGGCATAGCAACTAAGTCAGCCAATGGGAGCTTAAACAGACCTGAGTCTGTGCAGAGAATTGAAACTGAAACTAATCTGTAAGGTCTGAGTCTGCTGCTCAAAAAACTAGCAGCCTGTCTGGGCTTGTCTCCTGATATGAAGCTAACTGCTTGTGCTTGGCTGTAACTCTCCTTCCCTGTGTTTACTTGGAAGAACCACCTGCTGGTATTGTACAAATATTCATCTATTCTTATGTATATAAAGAAGTTAATGAATCCTGCTGCATCAGTTAAATGTGTGTGCTTCTGGATTTGAATTTATACAATAAACTCTGACAGAAAGGCATGTAGGAGGTCAGAAATCCAATGGCTCCTCTGGCTCAACTGCCTTTCTGATCCCCCCAAAGTCACCAAACTGGCAGTAGACTTGGAATTTGCACAAATCAAATCATTTTATTTGGTTTCAAGGGAAGAGAATATAAATCCAAGGGTTTTTTTTAAAAAAAAACAAAGACAAATGAAAAAGTCTGTTTCTTCTCTTCCACTTGTACAGGCAGATTTTTGGATGTATTGCAAGCTGTGACTTGCTGCATGAAATAGGATTTTCTATTAGTACCCTTTACTCAATTTTTCTTCCTTTATCAAGTGTTTCATTACAGCTGATTTGGGCTAATGAAAAAGCAAAACAACTAGAAATGTATGTAATACACATCAAGATAATGTGGAATAAATTTATTTTAGCTTTGTTTTACTAAATGTGAAAGAAATGTCAACAGATCTTCTCTGATTTAGGGCAGCACAAAGTGTTCCAGAACATTATCTTATTCAACAATTTTCCGAAACAGCCACGTGTCTGCAGAAGGAATTCTGTTGACACTTGAATGGATCCTGGATGAATCCTGTTATCTGAATTCTGATGCACAGTTGCACATCTGAAGTGCTATTTCAACATGTTGCTCTCCCTTGTGGTTTGACTGCATGTTCGTTCCCCCATATCAGTGCTCTATTGCACAACTCCTTTGATTACAGATAAGATGTGGAAAGGATTCTTAAGGATAAAAATGAACAGGCATTTAATGTATAAGTAGTATATATTCAATTTAGAATACAATCAACTTTTATATTTTCCTAAAATTAGCATTTTAAAAACACAAAGCACAGACAGTAAAGTGCAAATATTATCTCAGAAAGATAAACTGCCTCAATCCCTCTAGCAGGCTGTGGTGGGACTGCAATTAACGTAGATGCTGTGCTAAAAATGGGTATGTACATGCAGAGAAAAACAAGCAAATGAGTTTTAATTGCTGCAAGAAATCTTAGTCGAGAAACATTAACATTCCCAACTGTAATTAAGGCTGGGGTCTACAAGACAGCTGCAATGTGGAAGCTAGTATCTTTCATCCTTCATTGAAGCTACCCAGATGTCACTGGTTTGGTTATATAAGCATCTTTTGCTCATAATAATCGGTACTAAATCAAGGCTAGATATTAAACAGGTTGAAGTAGCAATCCACACTCCATTGCAAATCTCACCGTGGAACTACAGAAAGGCCAACCAAATAGATTAGTAGATGACAGTTAAAGGCACAGTTAAAGTACTTTTAATGGATTGCAAAATGTACACTGGTCTCACTCAGGACCACTACTAGAATGCAGGTGTTATGAGCATAACTTATCTAATGCAGCAGCAACAAATTATTTTGTAATAGTGGTTGGGGGTTCAGCATATTATAAACCTTACGTTCTGCAGTAGCAGATAATTACATGCAAACACGTCTTTATTTGGTAAGTAAGTATTATACAGTAAGAAATTCTAAATTAAACAAAGCAATGTGATGAAACTAAGCTGTTCAGGTAAAAAGTCCAGAGTGAGTTTTCATGCCTTTTCTCTTCCGTAGTTTTGGACCAGATATAGTCAAAACAAGAGAGGCTTTTTTGGAGTGCATTCTTACCATAAACACTTACAATTTGTTTTCTAGATTTGTGCATTACACAATAGCTGCATTACAGCTACTGATGATGTGCTGTTGGATTTGGGGAACCTACAATTTGTTTCCTAGATTTGTGCGTTACACAACAGCTACTGATGATGTGATGTCGGAAATTGGGAACCTATTTGCAGAATTCATCCACAAGTCATTTCCTTCTCTGTGAAATATTACAATCTGCAGCTGAGTGCCTTTTTAAGAGAAGAGACAATAAAGCGTCAGCTTTTGGGTTCAAAGTTAATTGGGATGATTGGTAGAAACCCTACCTGCCCATTGTATGTTTTGAATAGTGAAAATCCTTCCCAGAATATTGCAGGGCCAGGTCAAAATGGTTTTAAACTAAATTTACTGTGTGAACTGACACTTAATCATTATAACACTCTTGAGTATTAAACTTCCATTGAAAGAAGCAAGCAACTTACAACTGAATTACACGTGACAAGTTCCTTAATTCGGACCATAACCTCCTGTATGAATGTTCCTGGCCAAAATACTTGAGATACCAGTCCTTTCGAACAAGCTTCTTGTGCTGTTAGCTTCCTTCCACTAAATAACATTTCATTTGCCTGAGAAAGACAGAAATTATTTGTCAGTTATAATAAAGCATAATATTTTTCTAAATATAAAACATTGTGGCTTAAATAGCAATAGCAGTAGACTTATATACCGCTTCATAGGCCTTCAGGCCTCTCTAAGCGGTTTACAGAGAGTCAGCATATTGCCCCCAACAATCTGGGTCCTCATTTTACCCACCTCGGAAGGATGGAAGGCTGAGTCAACCCTGAGCCAGTGAGATTTGAACCGCTGACCTGCTGATCTAGCAGTAGCCTGCAGTGCTGCATTTTAACCACTGCGCCACCTTGGCTCTACTTGGAATAATTAACTAGAATACGTTACTTTTTGTTTGTACAGTGAACTGAAATAAAGCAAATATTGAAAGCAACACAATAATTCAATGTCAACTGATGATATTTGAGTTTCAGAGTGTTTATGATGCAAGATTTTTTTTAAAAAAATCTGTTTATTGCCAAAATATAGAATCTAGATTAGGGGTGTCAAACTGGTGGCCTGTGGGCTGGATGGATCACGTGCAGGCCATACCCAGCCCAGCTCCGCGAAGGGAAAAACGTCTCAAAACATCATGTGACAGCAACGAGTTTGACACCCATAATCTAGATCAGTGGTGGTCAATCTGGTCCCTACCGCCCAATAGTGGGCGTTCCAGCTTTCATGGTGGGCGGTAGGGGTTTTGTCCGATACTGAAGCACTTTCCTTCTTTAAAATTTAACTTAAAAAAAATTCATAGCATTATTTAAAAACATTTTCATCAGGTTTTCATAAAATCACCATTACTGTGGAACTGGTGGGTGGTTAGAAAATTTTACTACTAAAAGAGATACAAAAGTGGGCGGTAGGTATAAAAAGGTTGACTACCCCTGATCTAGATTCTTGCAGGGGAAAAAATCTAGTTAGTATTAAAAGAAAAGCAAAAACCAGAACAAATCAATGCAAAGTATACCATTAGTTCTAAAGTCAACAACTTTAACTGCCTTGAATTGATTGCAGAAACATCTAGCATGATAATATCTCAAAGGAAGTTGAACGGGTTGTCATAGAAAATTTTTGTAAGGGAAACAGATTACAAAGTCAAGCTGTGGCAACGTGCAGACCATATGTAAGTTCTACCAGTAATTTTTGTGACCTTTGGAGTCTCTCCCTCAACTTTGGACTGCCACCCCAAAATATCTCAAAAATATTAATAAAGCTCCTTACTATTTTTAGATGGAAAATAATAAAACAAAACAAAATAAAATAGTTGTTCAAGGTCTGGGGCTGGGATGGCAAACCCATGGCACGCGTGCTGGAAGTGGCACCCATCTCTCTGGGTGCGCCAGCCGTGCCCGTTGTTCTTCTGGATTACGGCGCGCACATGCATGGTGGCCAGTTGGTCTTCGTACGTGGGGGACAAGCGGAAAAGCAGTTCCCTGGCATGCATGCGCGCACTGGGAAGTTGAGCTTCCAGTTTCTAGCACACGCATGCATGCTGGCCAGTTGGCATGTGCGTGCGCATGCGCGCAGAAACCAGAAGACCAGGTGATTGGCATGCATGTGCATGGCAGAAACTGGAAGCTTAGAGAGTTTGAGGGAACTGCTCTTTCTGGCGCTCCCCCATGTGCGTGCGTTCCCATTTCAGCATTCGGTGCTGAAAATGTTCGGCAACACTGGCCTAGGATCTATAACCCCTTAGTTCCAATGGGAGTTGAACACAAAGGAATCCAAAAAATAAACCAGGAAGCTGTTGTAGCTCACCGAACAACTGCCCCATTAATAGGAAGTAACACATAGTAGACTAAGCAGATTAGACTATTAGACTATCAGTCCACAAGACTTAATTCCAGTTTCACATAGCCTATAATCATTTATACTATCCGAAACGCTAGGAAACCTTTCATGCCAATGATATATTTTTAGTTCGGCTTGTACAGATGCATTTGAGAAACCTATGATTTGTTTCTCATTGGATACCCAGCTGCCTTCCTGATTTTATTTCAACTGACTCCAGAAAAAGCATTGACTGCTTTAATGTAGGTTTTTTTTATTTTTGTAATTTTATGCTCCCCATGTCCTGAAGCAGCATCTTTTCTAAATTAAATCCAGCATCTCTTCTTCAGCTCTATAAAAATAGTTCTTAACTTATTTTAGATACATAAAACATAAGTATATAGAACTAATTTTTTTTCCTGAATATGCAAATGCATCAACACAAAAGCACACAGCAATATTTTAGGAGCCAGAAACTGCTTTTTCCCAAAACATTTTCCTTATACATGAATCATCAAAATGTTACATTTTTTAAGGGCTATGAGCCATAAACAAATATTTTGAGATGTCAATTATGTCAATTCAATTACATTGAAAACTATAGGCACATGAAATGTTATAAATATATAGAATACATATTTATTTTACAGATGACTTACAGATGCCAGACCCATTATTCTTGGGAATGTGAGCGATGAACATCCATCAGGGCTTTGCCCAAATGTTGTATACGGAGTCTGAAACCAAGCCTTCTCATTAGCCCATACCACATCACATAGAGGTAATATAGATGCACCAAGTCCAATAGCTGGGCCATTTACTGCAACAATTATGGGCTTTTTAAACTGAATAAAAGTATTTACAAAATTCCTGAAATAAAATAAGAACACGGTTACAGCTCACATTTTAGCAGCAATATTCTTCAGTGAAATCTATTTCAAAATTGTAACTATTCTAGTAATTATTGCTTATAAAGACTTTTTTAAAAATATGAGTGTCACAGCCACATTTTCCTAGGAAAGTATAAAACAAGAAATAGTAACATCACTCTTTTATTAGAGGTGAAATGGAGGAAGGGCATCAAATTTAATAATCAATCTCTAATGGAGAGAGTGAACATAGCCACATAAGCTGTTTGTAGCCAGTGTTTTTTTTTAAAAAAAAAATATTAAAACATTTTGTATTAGTTCTCGTCTTACAACAGTTCATTTAAGTGACCATTCAAAGTTACAATGGCACTGAAAAAAGTGACTTACGGCCATTTTTGACCCTTTGGACTTTGGCGCATCTTCATGGTCACATGTTCTAAATTCAAATGCTTGGCAATTGGTACATACTTATGATGGTTGTCTTATCCCAGGGTCATGTGATCGCTTTTTGCGACCTTCTGACAAGCAAAGTCAATGGGGAAGCCAGATTCACTTAGCAACGGTGTTACTAATATAACTACAATGATTCACTTAACAACTGTGGCAACAATGGTCCTAAAATAGGGCAAAAAACCACTTAACAAATGTCTCACTTAGCAACAAACATTTGGGGCTCAATTGTAGTTGTAAGTCAAGGACTTGCCTGTGTTTTGTTAGGATGCTCAAAACAATTTGATAAATACATACAAAAATATTTTTGAAAAAAGAAAATGCTACAGCTCTAAAATGAACTTTACTTCAAGAAGTAACATAAGTTACTAAAATGTTTTTTACATTGGGGATAAACAGTAAGAAATAAAGCAGACTCACTTGCAGTTTTTCATATTACACGCTTAAAGAAATAAAACATAAAAACATTTGAAATAATTTATTGTTTTAAGGAACATAATCGCATTTCATTTTTTTCATTCTTCAGCACTGATTTTTGTTTTAGATATTAAGATTTGGTTTTGATAGAGTCATTTCTTAACCAAGTTTTTCACATTTGGTATTAATAATAAATAGTGGCTTATTACAAACCATCCATCCAAATTTCCTTTTCAGTGAAAGAGGGAAGTTGGAAAAGCAGAACATTAGATTCTCATTCTGTGAGTCCATACACACAAACACTCTCAACATATACGTAAGTTCCAAACATCCAAGCTGAATAATCTTTCTGGATAATCTGGTTTCCTATATTATGAGACTTTTATGAAAGGTAAAAATTGTATCTATTCAGTAAGATTCTTCCGAATATAAAAATTCTTGCAAACATGCTTAACCTAATGGATGTGCAACTCTTCCTAGTTTTAAAGAAGACACCTTTACAAATATCTCCCAAATAATAAATATTCTGATTTAAATCCATTTACTGAGGGGGAAAAAACCCAAGTATAATTGGAATAGCAGTTTTGGTTTCACAAATAGCTGTTTTAGGTCATGATCTATTAAAGCACAACTTGAATAATTTTACAAACCTAATTGCATCTGCCATCTTAGTACTTTCTCTTTTTCTATCGTCTGTCAAACGTCGAATAAAATAAATGAAATCAAGGCCACAACAGAAAACACTGCCAACTGCACTAAGAAGTACAAGTTTACTGTCATCAACAGCTGCTGTGTTCAGTGCACTCTGGACTTCTTTCATCACCTGGAATGAGATGCATGAAACACATAAAAAAGGGATATATAATATTTGCTTCTCAAAAGCTTTTCATTTACCACGCATTTCTGTAATGTGAACAGCAGGTGGCATATGTAACCAATTCAGAGACATCTAAATTTAGGATAAAAGTCTAAAACTTTTTTTTTGCCAAAAGAGAAAGACAGACAACAATGGACAAATGTTTTTTTTTTTAATGTAAGCATTACCAATATGAACTTGGGTTGTGTTCAATTTTACTGAGCTCAGCAGAATTTATTCTCAAACAATAAGGCTGAAGTAAATATATCTAATTTCTAAATTCACTATAAAATTAGTCAGAAAACTTTAATTCTTAATAATTTATAATAGTTTATAATAGTTTATAATTACAAAAATACTGAAAAATAGTACACAGGCAAATCAGTAAATCACTTAAGGTAATTTGAAGCTTTATAATTACATTCTTGTCAAATTTCCATTAACCTGAATGGTTATATATATATAAAACTTTAGCTTCTATAACTTATATAATTGCTAGTATTATGGTCAGTGTAATACTACCAGTATAATACCATGGCACTATTCATAACTTGTTTTAATTTATAATTTCCCAATTTATGACCTGCAGTGGTGAAATGAATTGACAGTGACCTATGAAGTTTTAGGGAGACAGGTTTCTTGAGGGGTGACGCAGTGGCTCAGTGGTTAAAAAGACGCTGGGCTTGTTATCTGGAAAGCTGGCAGCCGTGTTTTGAGATTCGAGCATCAAGTGATGGGGTGAGCTCCCATCCTTGCTTCCAGCTCCTGCCGAGCTAGCAGTTCAAAAGCATCCAAATATGAGTAGATTCATATTTATTCTCTCCAAGTACCACTATGGTGGGAAGGTAACATGGCTCTATGATGTCATGCTGTCCACATGAACGTGGAAATGTCTTCAGACAGCACTAGCTCAATGGCCTTAAAAAAGAGATCAGCACTGCCCCCTGTAGTTGGAAATGACTAGTGGAGGAAAATCCGCAGGGACTCCTCTACCTTTTGTTTCTTAAGAACTCTCTGAAAATTCAAAAAAACCCAAAGCCTGGACTTCCTTGTAAGATACATGTTCTACCAATGAGCTCTCGCTATCATCATTCTAATCCTCCTGAAAAGGCTTCTGCCTCCTTATCTCCAGCATCCAACTCCACACTTGCATTTACTAATTTACTAACGTTTTGCCATTTACTAATTTAACGTTTTGCCATTTACTAATTTACTAACATTTTGCCATTGATGTACTGCTTAACTTTTAATTTCTACACTATTTATTTATCAATATATGGCCACCCAGCTGACAAGAAGTGACTCTAGTGGCATAGAGCAACCAAGTAAAACAATAAATATATAAAAACAATGATTAAAATATGCAAAACCAGCAAACCTAGGAGAGAATAAATATGAATCCCAATAACAGAGCCATTTTAGAATACCCCTGATCTTCCAGAACCCCAGGCCTGAAAACATCACTAGATGTTGAGGGACTATTAACAGACGAAGAGTTAGCTTCACTTTAGGGAGGTAGATGCTACAGGAGAGGAGGCCCTCCTTCTGGGACGCACCTCTAGCAGATGGGACCCAAAGCCTCTTGCAGATGGGATCTGAAGTTTCTAGCAGATGGAACTTGAAGCATACCTCTTCTGGGAGAATTAATGGGTAGGGCAGATGTAATTAAGGAGAGGTGATCCCTCAGATAACCCGTCCCATGCCATGAAGGATTTTAAAGATTGAAACCAGGACCTCGTCTTGACCTGGAAGCAAACTGGCAATCAGCGCAACCCACAGAGCAGAGGTGTAACATGCTGTCCTAGTTGAAGCTTCCAAATACTCTTCAAGGACAGCCCTATGTATAGCACATGAAAGTAATCCAATCTGGAGTGACTAGGGCATGGGTGAGTTTTTGGGAGAGCAGGAATCCCACCCTCCCAGTTTAAAAAAAAAACGGAAGTAATGAAACAACTCTAACCTCTGGATTTAATGAATTGTTCTCTGATGACTTGGTGGATAATAAAATATGCGTGAATCCATCTTGTTTCCGGACAACAATGTCTCTGTAGCGATAAGCACTTTCAGTTTGCCGCACACTGAATCGTAGCCTTTTATCAAAAGGCTGATCTCTCCTTTCATCAATAAATCTTCGTTTGTTGGCTGCTACTCCTGTTACTGATGTCTGAATGTTGGTACCATTGGTTGCCAAGGCTTCTATAAAGGTAGACGTTCCTGTGAAAAGGGTTACAGTATTTTTAGACCTCAGCTTTATTCATGAAACATATCAAATTCTTATTCTCATGGAAAGCATGGTAATACCTAAATACAGGGCGGGGCATAACCTTTTCCTAGGGGGTCACAGCAACACTTGTAATAACAACACAAATAATTCATACACCATTCGAAAGCCCATCAAAAACTGAGTTTATTGACACGATTTAATAGTCAGTATGACCACCATTAGCCCTTCGAACAGCATTCAAACGAGGTGGATAAGAACACAACAAATCTTCAAACAGTTCCGTTCGATTTTCCAGATTTTTCAACACAGTTTCCAAATTCATTCTCAAAGTTTCAACCGAAACAAATTTAACATTTAATAGCTCATTCAATTCAGTTTTTTATGGGCTTTAAAATGAGGTGTCGCGGAAGTTGTAAACTGCTGTCGATCTTGCTGTGACCCCCTAGGAAAAGGTTATGCCCTGCCCTGAAAATCGAACGGAACTGTTTGAAGATTTGTTGTGTTCTTATCCACCTCGTTTGAATGCTGTTCGAAGGGCTAATGGTGGTCATACTGACTATTAAATCGTGTCAATAAACTCAGTTTTTGATGGGCTTTCGAATGGTGTATGAATTATTTGTGTTGTTATTACAAGTGTTGCTGTGACCCCCTAGGAAAAGGTTATGCCCCGCCCTGTACTATAGCAAAGAATAGCAGAAGCAAAAACTAAATGTTTTAATGAAAGCTTACAAAAAAAAGCGTTTCTGAAATGCAACTGCTTACGGTTCTACAGAATACGTATGAGAGAAGGTGGAAATTATACTTATATGGATAATAGGGGGAATATTAAAAGTCAGATAACCAACACTGAATTCTTAGAAGAATCATTTTATTGCTGATACAACAAAATGTAAAAAAGTACAGACAAATACACAGAGAAAATATTAAAAAGTACACAAGCACAAACATGTGTTGACTCAGTGTACTTTTCAGTGTTGACTTTTAGTGATCACATAAATCTTCTCCAGGTTGATCTGTCCCCAATGTGGCCCTTCAAATCTCCCAACAGTGCACCCATCTCCATTGTAATCAAGTCCATATACCTTACTACTAGTTGTCCTCTTCTTTTTCTTTCTACATTTTTCAGCATTATACACTACTCAAGGGAGTGGGGTCTTTATAGAATGCATATCAAAGCCTGGGGCCTGGATCTGGCCTATGAGGTACTTAGATTTGGCCCACCGGGCTGCCGTGAAAACAGCCCACGGTATTTCTGTCACCGAAAATGGGCTCCCGAGCGCCGTTTTCAGCTGCCCCGGCCTCCTGTAACCCTTTGCCAGTGAAAAACAGAGCTCCGGAGGGCAGAGATGTTGTTAATCTGAAGACCTATACATATACAGATATGCCACTGAAACTGGAAATGTTGCCTTGCATTCATAAACTTTTCATACTTCATAGCTGCCATATTTTTTGTTTTGCTATTTCATAATCAATTTTTAAAATGTATGTTAAGAGACACTTTACAGATTCAAGAAAACAAGAGATTTAAAGTATGCCTCATGGTTCCACTGTGATTCAGGCTTCTGAGAAAAGATGGCCAATTGAAGACAGCTCCACGGACAAAGGGAACTGATGATTCGCAGCTTTGCACAAAGGAGATCAGCTCCCTCCCTTTGATCTTTTATGGATTGAACAGAATGACATGAGATTGCCTAATCTATTTTTCCTTATGGGTGTTTCTTTTCCTCGCAAAAAGGCCACAGGACAGTAATCTTGAGGTGGGGGTGGGGAATTAGGAGATGGAGGAATTCACTATTTTTCTCCAGCCGCAAAGTGGAGACTTTCCAGGACACTACACTTCCTTTGCTAACTATTTTTGAAAACTAACAATGGACTTAAGGAAGTTAAGCCACCTTTGGAATGGCAAGATTGGAAACACTGGGCGAGTATGTTTTTAATCCTTAATATTAGAATATGACGATTTACTTTAAAAGTTTTATAACTTTTAAGAATTTAAATAGGAAAAGTAAGATAGGGTTTTGGGTACAGAAAATTCTAAGGTTCCAAAAAATTAAGCTTTGGACTTCGAATATAAATATTTTGAAACTGTTTTCCCCAAAAAATAAATCCATGCCTATGGAAAAAAATTGCTTATCAGTTTGGAGTCAAAAAAGAAATTTGTAATAAGGATTAACAACCATCCAAATGGATTGCAGAAAAAGACAATCCTGTATAAATAAAAAGGAAAAACGAAGATTGTAAAATTGTCTTATTCAATCAGGGATAAAATTGGATGAGTATTTATTCTGTATGATTCTGTTTTTCTTTAGTTAAATAGTAAGGAAGTTTGGAAAGATTCTTTTATGAAAAAAACACAGGTCTTGTTATAATTTAGTTTTAAATTTTAGTTTTTTGTTTGTATTAGGATAATGGGATTATTTTATACATGTGAAATGTCAATGTCCTTACAGGGTGGAGATATAGAAAATGCATTTAAAGATTTGTTATTTGGAATATCCTGCATTGTATTTTGTCTTTTATAAAGCGGAAATTGTCTTTTTTTGTCATATGACACTTTTAGGGAATTGTTTATAGGATCAGACAGGTAATCCATACATGCTTCCTTCAATAATGGTGGCTTGTCACCATGAAATGTACATAGACCTCAAAGAGGATACTCTCAGGCGTTTTATATTTTTAGTTCTTGATCTTAATAAATAGATATTCCTAAATATGACTTACAGTTGGTGAAATGTGTATCCAGTGTGAATTTATTTTGCTCTTTTAAATTGTCTGGTCTGTTTTCCTTTTGCATCATTGATCAAATACTTTGAGATGTTTTGAAGCAACATAGGAATAAGTTAAGCTTTCAAAAAAATTGATATTTAAGTAATTAGATGACCAAAAAACAACACATCATTTTAAAGATATGGCCTTTAATATACTGTATTACATCTCCATTAAGCACCCAGTTTCTTATTTAAAATATAAATCACAGATGTATAGGAGCTTGTAGGAGTGTCTCTGAGTCCTACAATTTCTCCCAGCAGCATACTTCCAACAAACTTCCCTAATTTTGTTGATTCAGTTTTCACTGCCAAACAATTTTGGATATGGTTACTCTCGGTTGAAATCTGACTCTTCAGTGGCATTTTTTGCTCACATTTATCTTTGTTTTGAAAAAGGTGGGAGTACAGCATTTAAGTAGCTGTTTTCAGTAAAGACACAAGTTCTCTATGCATCCATCTTCGCAGAAAATAATGGAATGCCTTAACAGATTTTGAAATACGCAAAATAAGCAAAATATAATATTTACTAAGTTTGAAATATGTTCAGACAGCTAGATTTTACTTTAATATTCATATTAACCGTGCTTGCAGGAAACATGTAGTTACATATTTCCGTTTCTAGCAAAGTAGACACTAGTTCAAAACATATCCCCATAGATTCCATGTATCTATGCCAATCTATGCCACATATTCTGCCAATGAGCCTGAGGACCTCAGAATGCCAAGTGACTGGTCTAATTGTCTCCAGGGGATGGGAAGTTATTAGTTTTTGTTCTTGGATTTTATCCTTGTAATTATACATACTCTGTAGCTCTCCACTCACTCCTTCCCAAAAGCTTGCAGGTACTCGTGCATACAGAGGCATGTGCACAGTGATGTATGATTTACAAAAAATGTAGTATATTCATATTAAGTGCCCTCACACAATTTTGCACAATACTGAATATTAGTTGCCAGTGATTTATCACATAAGAAACTGAATATATTTGTTAGAATAGAGATACTACACCATATCTGGAAAATATTATTATTAGCAACTTGAAAGTTGTGTTCGGAGAGATAAATTTCCACACTTACTCTAGACGAAAATGTTTTAACCACACTTTAAGACAAACAAGGAATTAAGTTTAATCCTTTTCTATTCCAGTATAGCAGCCTTATAAATATGCTGGCAATTACAACCATGCTCTTTTCCATCATCCTTCCTTCTACTTTTGCTAGCATTCTAAGAGTGTTCTCTTTTACAACTTTGTTTTGTTAACGTGTTTTGTTTGTTCCTTAGCAGAACTGCTTCAGGAGGAAGCTGTATATTGAAAAACATGTGACAGAAAGTCATGGCGGTTGGATCCAAAGAACCAGAGCAGAAAGAAAACACTACTGATCCTAAATGCATTGTAACTGCATTAGACAGGTCCTAAATTCATTTGTATCTTCCTCTATTGCAGATGTGGGGTCTATATACAGGGCTGGCTCAGGAATTCTGGGAGTTGAAGTCCATAAATCATAAAAGGGCCATAAAAGGCCCACCCTTGCTCCAGAGGAACCTTTGCAAGTAAAAGATTCTTGAATATAGTTTTCTTTTTCATCCATAACATTTTGCGTGAAGTACAGAACGGACCACTGAAAACAGCAGGTATTTTCCACATAAAGGATGACATTTCCGAATCGAGCCTTATGAGTGTAGTTTAAGCACCTGCTGATTCCAAACCTACTCTGGATGATGTAAAGTAAGGCCAAAAGAATTGTTGAGTAAGGAAAATACTTATCTTGATAGAGGCATGCAAGCTTCCTTATGAAAGCGACAAGGGGTAAAAAATAACAATAAGCCCGCAACAGACAGGTAGCCTTTGTAAGCGGTTCAGACAGAAGTCTTCTCTAATTCACGGACGTATATGGAGGGAGGAAGAAATACAGCACAATCAGACTTGCAAGACTAGGTCATTGTAGCTGAGTTGATTTCTTGGTTGGAATCGATGAGGCTGACAGAATAGGAAGTACAATATAATAATTACAAGTTGTCCTTGAGTTATACAGCAATTGGGCCTGGGCTTGTCATTGTTAAGGAATGCAGTTGTAAAGGGTGATGCCACAAGGCTGCATCATTTATCAGTGGTAATCCCGGAAGTCCCCCATTGTCATCATAAATCCAGAACGTGCAGTCTTTCAGTTGGAAGCCGCAGGAGTCCCAGATCAGGAGTGTGAAGGTGCATGTGTGAGAAAGGGGGAGAGGGGCTGGAAAGCCAGGGGAGGCATTGAGAAGCAGCATGGAAGAAAACTGGGGACAGAGGGGACTATTTTCCTTCCCTCAGTATGAGGGGGAAGTTCTGTTTCCCTCAGACACAGCCAAGATTCAGAAAAAGCAAGCAGTCAAAAAGCCCAATCAGGAACAAACACGGAGAAAAGATGAAGGAAAAGTACAGATTTTTTGACACAACAGAAAACCTAAAATAGAAAATAATTAAAATAGACAAGAGCTTTATTATTAAGATTCATTTCTACAATAGCTGTAAGCATTTATAATTTACAATTCCTTTTCTTTTACTTGTAAACATTCCTTTTGTAAAAATAAAAATCTTTCCCCACAGGGAAGATGCAAAACCCCAACCAAACGTCCACGTTTCCATTACGTGGTGACTTTTGAGTGCGGTTGGTTTGGTTATTGGTCAAACAAGCAAACAAAAAAAAACCCCGTGTGTCATAACCACACCACAAACAATCTGACAGGGCCCCCCAATCATCCGAACCCAAGCCCTGAGTAAATAACTAGGGCTTTAAGGCTTTCTGGAACATCATCCAGGTAAGACCCTCATGGAAATTAGGAGGAATCTCATTTCAGAATGAAGGTGCGAAGAGAGGAGGCATATTTTTGAGGTCCCAATTGATAAATTTAATTGACGAAGAATCAGCAACACATCAACTCTGTTGTATTAAACGTGGCTGGTACCACAGGTGATAGGCAGATCCTCAAGTAGCCAGGTTTTATTTCATGCAGAACGTGGTAGGTCATAAGTAATATTTTGAATCACGGTTTTGAAGCATAGTGGCAATACTATGACATCTTCCTATCATAGCTTAACAAGCGCCTCGGGCAGTGTTCTAGGTGGAGTAAAAGGTATTTGCCAGCCTAGTACTAATCCCATATGCAAGTGGAAAACTGAAAAACTGTTCCTTAAAAACTGTAGGGAAATTTGACATCTCAACAGTAGGTATATGCATATATCTAATATACAAATATATCTCACAATGCTGGACCTCTTTGAGTGTATAGATGTGTCACTTAGGTTACCTAATCAGTAAAAACAAACATTTATTATTCTCCTAGAATGAACACTAACAAAATGAACACTTATGGTGAACTACATGAGCATTAAAAATGGTACACACATGTGAAATTTAATAGAAGGGACTCATAATAGATATTGTGGTAGATGTAACCAATCACAAACTACCATTTTCTAGGCGAAAATTGGTGTGTTTCTGGGAGAACAAACTGTCTTAGTAAAAAAAGGGATGCATGCGGGTGGGTGGGATAGGGTTGGTCTCCAAATAACAATGTCAATAATGAGTGATATTCTTTTGCCACAAAGGAAAATTATATGGAGTTCATAGGAAACAAGCATAGCCACATGCAAACAAAAACAAGCAAAATACATACACAACATTAAAAAGTCAGTTCATTAAAAAAACTGAAGCAAAATATGCCATGTAGCCAAAATAAGTAAATAAGCAATTTGCTTTCTCAAGATCTACCTCTCTAGAAGAGATTTCAATTATTGAAGAAAAACAGAATAAATCACAAATGACAATACACTTAAATGGCCATAATGGGAATAGATGGGAAGTGGAAAGCAACTAAGCTGTACTTTTATGACTGGAAGTGTAAGTAAATCACACTAAAACTGATAGTTCTCACCAGTTTTTTAAAAAAGATCAAGTTAAATTTACAAAACAATTACAATATTTTTTTCAAAATATCAAGAGCGAATTGAAAACAGTTCCATGTGGCTAGACAGAATTAAATGAGAGGAATATTGTTTTTACTTAAAAGAAAAGTGGGAGTAATGAACTCTGGGAAGAACTTAGGGACATGTTAAAACAGATAAAGAAGTACACAATAAATTCAAAGCAAACCTTCTGAAACATACATAATTACAGATATTAAAACAGCATTTACAGTGATATAAGAGGAGGTTAAAAAAATGAGATTAAGGCCAAAATAGAGGAGTGAAATGAGATATAATTTTGCAGAAAGTGAAATATTTTTGAGGAAAAGTTGGAATGCAATAATAAAAATAAATAAATTAACAAAAGGTCAGCCATGTAACACTGACTATACTGATCACTCACTATTTGTGCATTATTTTTAGATTTTTTTGATCGTGTCTTTATTATTTCTATAAATAACTTAAGATGGCGAACGTATCTAATATTCCTTCCTCCTCTTATTTTCCCCACAACATTAATTAACCCTGTGAGGTGAGTTGGGTTGAGAGAGAGTGACTAGCCCAAAATCACCCAGCCAATTTTTCATGCCTAAATTGATATAATTTTGTTGAGTGAAAAGACATATTCATAATTAATACATTAAAAACCAAAACTGATTTTATTTTACAAATTTATTTTACAAATTGTGATTATTATTAATTATATATATGGAAGACTAGTAGATAGTGATAAAATTGTTTCAATCGAGAGAGGGAGGCACCCTAATTGGTTTCCAGAAACATAGTTGCTACTAGCAATTTGACATCATAAAGAGAAATGCAAAAATTAATGGAACCATTTCACATAATTTTGCAGTTTCATACTACAAGATGGACCCTTCTTTATATATCAACATGTAAAATCTGCAATCTTCCATATATTATTTCTTATAATTTCTGTGAGCAAGGATGCCAAGTACAATAACATGTGCATGATTTCAAGTAATATTTGTATTAAATGAGTTTTAGTAGAATTTTCTGGAAATTATTTTCCAAGAGAAGGCTGAGTGCACCAAGAAGAGAACATGTATCAGATTAGAGAAATCGGACTCACAGATTAGTCTATGCAGTCTGCAAATTATCTTGAAACTGGGAAAAAGCACTTCCTAACAGAGTGCAATCAGAAAACTGCAGCAGATTACTTCTGAAGCAGATACATAAGATCTATCAAAATGAACTCAATTGTGGTATGGATGAAAGCAGTAATAGAATCTGCTGGCATCTATTTTTTTTTCTGGTCAAAAATACATATTAAAAAGTCATTTATGAGAGATGTACCAGAATGCGACTATGTTTCTGAAAGCTGCACAGAAAAAGAATCTTAATAGGTGTTTTTTTTTAAAGACTACTTCTGAGAGATTTTCATTTAAAAAGTTAACACATGGTAATTTATATTACAAAGAATTTATATTTTAAATTTAAAACATAGAAGTTGAATAAATGGATTCTTGGAGAGCTAGATATCACAGTAGACACAGGGCTGCTGTCATAAGCAACCAATCCAGTGTGTAGGCTCTACTTTCACACAATAAATGGCTTTGAAAATAATATCATGATTTCATGACAGAGAGAGGGCGGGGGGTGGGCAGAGCAAGTGAAATAGGTATATTATCTGTCTCCCTGCTTCCAATTCTTCAACCAAGTTATTATAGTCAATAAAAATGGAGGTATAAGGGTAACATGTATAAATATCTGAGTTAAAATACTATGGCAGAAGATGTAAGATTGTTTTGTTATTGGAAAGATACAGGTTGATAGATGGAATAATATAACTTACCGTATTTTCACCCATATAACCCGCGGGTTATATGCGGTTTTTACATGCACAGCGCCCCCCTGCGGGTTATATGCGTGGGCGGGGTATACAGAAAATATTTTACACGATCGGAGGCTTACACGATCGGAGGCTTGCTTCTTTCTCCGTTTCTTCCCCCACCCCGATCTCAGCTGTTTCCTTCTCCTCCGTTCCTTTCCTCTTCCCCAGCGTGCGCAGGCTTCTTTCTCCGTTCCTTCCCCCACCCCGATCTCAGCTGTTTCCTTCTCCTCCGTTCCTTTCCTCTTCCCCAGCGTGCGCAGGCTTCTTTCTCCGTTCCTTCCCCCACCCCGATCTCAGCTGTTTCCTTCTCCTCCGTTCCTTTCCTCTTCCCCAGCGTGCGCAGGCTTCTTTCTCCGTTCCTTCCCCCACCCCGATCTCAGCTGTTTCCTTCTCCTCCGTTCCTTTCCTCTTCCCCAGCGTGCGCAGGCTTCTTTCTCCGTTCCTTCCCCCACCCCGATCTCAGCTGTTTCCTTCTCCTCCGTTCCTTTCCTCTTCCCCAGCGTGCGCAGGCTTCTTTCTCCGTTTCTTCCCCCCCCATCTCAGCTGTTTCCCTTCTCTTTTACTCGTCGCGGGTTATATGCGTGGGCGGGTTATATGCGTGGGCGGGTTATATGCGTGGGCGGGTTATATGCGTGGGCGGGTTATACGGGAAATATTTTACACGATTCGGAAAACCCGCGGGTTATATGCGTGTGCGGGTTATTTGCGTGGGCGGGTTATATGGGTGAAAATACGGTAAAACTAGTTAAACTTAGTGAAATTTAGTGATAATAGATTTTAGAAATATTAAATGAAATGCCAGTATGTGGTTATGTATTAAATCTCGGTATATTTTATGATGGAGGATGTTTAAATAATTATAGTCAAATAAAAATGGAGGTATAAGGGTAACATGTATAAATATCTGAGTTAAAATACTTGAGTTAAGTATGAATTATGCTTGATGACTGTGGAAGAGATGCATGAAAACCTTTTGTAACCAACTGATACACTTTCTACAATATGTAAAGAAGATTTTATGTGTTGTGTTTGTTTTGAAAATAAAAATAAATTCTATTTTTTTTTAAAAAAAAGCAAACTGACACACACCATGAACACATAGCAGATCGCAAACTCGGAGCCAAACCAAAGCCCAGGATGTTACATCACAGCCATCTGCTCAGGACATTACATCACAGAACTCAGGAGGTTACAATGCAAAGGCTCAGGATGTTACAACGCAGCCAATCTCCCAGGATGTTGCAACACAGGACTCAGGATATCACTATTCTAGAGCTCAGGATGTCATCACACAGTCCATTATGCAGGTTGTTACAACACAAAAGACTAATGGGCACACAGCTAGTACCTCAGCCACACAGGATGTTATGAAACGGCCGACTAATCTGCATACATCAACTAATCAAGATGTAACAACACAGCCAACCAACCCGCTTACAGCAACAAAGCCAGCACTCCACACACTCCCACCAATATTTATAGAAAGATGGCAGCTCCGATCACGCTTTGCACGAACAAGCACGAAGCCGAAGGCACCAGTCTGAAGATGGTGAGTGTGACCTCGTTGAAACGTCACCAAGATACTCTCAATCTTACACGGGAAAAGGCCCAAATACGCCAAGACGTGCATACCCGTATCCTTGAAAATCTACAAAAATCTACGATCTAATCTTTCTCCTATTGATACACATATGTGTATATTATAATATATTTGTTTGTATTTCCCCTCCCTTAATGCAATTATCCAAACCAATAAATCCTTTGTAGGACATATCTAAAAATATTTTCAATACCAAACATTGATGGAATTAACTTTCCCTTTGCAGAAGGGGTCAGCATAGAAACAAAATTATATGAGTTCAATGATGAGACTATTTTTATACTTTTAACCCAGCAGAAAGCAAGGGGCCAGATTTATGGACAAAAGACTTGAGAAAAGTACAATTCAAGTTTTATGTGCATCACACCTGTAAATGCACAAATGTGCACATGCATTATTTATACACAAGGCAGCCAAGGCAATTCTCACCAGAAAGTATTTGGAGAACTTTCCCAGTGCTTGCAACTTTATTCCCCCCATCCCCAAATGTTTGGTTTATTGAAAAAAAGATTAAAATATAAAACACCATTATAAAAAACCACAAGAAAGAAAGACATTAACAAAAATGTCTTAAAAACTACACTTATACACATAACATCCTCCCTCATTAAATGTTGAGCGATATAGTACAACAGTTTTGGTTTCCCACCCCTTGCGAAACAAGCCAAATAAATTTAAACTGTTAAACTACTAAATCTACTTACAAATTGTGATCCTTATATTATGCAACAATATAAAATAATAAAAATTGTGAACAGTAACAGACTTAGTTGAAATTCCAAAACCCTCTGTTAACAAGCTGTTATTGTAATCAACTCAGAAAATTTACCATGACTTCAATCCCTAATTATCCCAAATATTAGCCTTAATTGGTCCTGGATCAAATATCCAAGATTGTTTCTTCACACTATCTCTTATCAGTTCCTGTTTGATTGAATACAATAGGTCCAGTCTCCAAAGCCAATCTATCTTCCCCCAAAATTCCAGATAAAATTGTTCCCCAATTAGATGCATTAAATTCCACTCTCCATCAAACACCTTAATGAAAAACAATTTGCCACTTGTCAACCCAGAGAGTTCTCTGCTATTATACTGCTTTCAACTTTAAATTAACGCATGTGAAAGGGTTGAATGCAAAGATCATCTATGCTCAATTATTTTCTTTAAAAACACGGACAATATAACTAGGGAGGTACTGACTGCAGAAAGAGCACTATCGAAGAAGAGCAGTCAGAGGGAAAGAAAAGAAACTGTACTTCATTCATGCATTATAATAAAATATCTAAAATGAGGGCAGTGTTTTCATTTCAACTGGTCCCTGGTTGCCTGTCTGTACACAATGCATGACTGGAAGCTTGCATTCAAATAATAGCAGCGGAGTTGTGCTATAAGGTCTTCTCTTTTCAGATGCATGTGCTGCAAAAGGAACACAACTTGCATCATGATGATGCTTTTGTTTGCCAGTTTCCATCACCCAAGGAAAAGTCTAATAACAAGAATGTACATGCATACTATTTGACTTCTGTACATCTAATCTAATTTTAAATATCTATTGGTATTTATTTAATCTTCAGACTTAGCAGCTATTTCAATGATCAAATAGTACTAAACATTAATAAAAATACTTAAAAGCTTATTGAGGTTTTATGTATCTATCTTATTCTACTGCCCAAAGGAAAACAGAGGTCAAAGCTTTTCTTTTTATTTTCCCCTTTATCCTATTTACACTATTTTTCTCTTCTCCTTTTCCTGTTTTATTTTCCTATTATCTTCATTTCTCTTAGTATATCTGTATTTTATATTTTGATAAACTAATAAAATATTTGAAATCCAAAAAGCTTAATTGAAACATTGTTTGGGCTCATCTTTTTATTTTTTTATACTAGCTGATAACCAGGTGTTGTCCAGGTATTTATTTATAGGGGGAAAATGTCCGGACCAAATGTAATTTATAATGTTGGATTTTCCCCCTTACCAGAGGGGAATTTGAATTTGACTCTGCTGTGAACTCTGCCATAGTATTGCACTCTATCACAATCTATTGATAAATCTGTCTAGATTTAATTCTGGAGATTAAAAATGTTGGTAGTGTTTGCTTTGTTCACTCTCCAAGATGCATAAAGGATTCTTATGTACGCAGGTGCATAAATGGTTCTCATACCTTCTGTAACTCTAATATTGGTAAATTATGTTTTATCACATTGTTAAAATGATAAGGAATGCTTTTCATGGTGAAGAAAAATGTAGCAGAACAACAAGCATTCTAAGTTAGCATTATTGCTGACCATAAGGCAAAGGTTCTTTCAGCACTACTGGCTTTATTTCCCCCCCTCCAATTATAATGAAAGAATGCAAGGATTGAATTAGATCCTCTTCATATAAAGGATGTCTCTAAATGGATGCATTACACTACTATCTTCATTAAATATACTAATAAGAGCTAGGAGGCAGCCTTTGAGACAGTGCCTGCCTTAATACATTAAGGCTATTACAGGTTAGAATGCCAGGGTTCCAAGTAACACATTCATAGCAATCAAAACTCCAAGGCAGGTGGATTCCTTCCTCCAAGAATAGATTTATTGGATATGTCATATCGGCACGACCTGGTGAAAACTGACTCTAAATGTTCCCATGGTTTTCACTTAATTCCCCTAATAATAAAAGTTCTTTCACTTTCTCCAAACAGTCAGTCACATGGTCCAATCAGGATACAGTCTAGTTGCTAGATGACACTAGTCCCCTCCTTCTAGAGACCTGATGAGAATATCTTTGGTTCCCAAGAAAAAATATTTTATTTTGGCTACAGCGCCCCAGTTACCTCTACGCCCCCTCCCTTTCCTATAGATGTAGTTATGGCAGCACTGAAGCTCCAAAATGGCCACAGCCAGGTCAGCTTCAGAGTTTACATAGAATTTCTGAAAAATACATGAAGTCACTGAACAATTAATTCAATTTAAAACATAGGGTGAGCATGGGCATATGGAAACAATGATTAATTTGACTGGCTACTCCATTAACACAATTCTTAATCCATCCTGATCTAGCCTCAGGAGTAGATATTGAAATTGTCCTAATTTATTGCATCAATTAATTTCAATTAAGCAATAGTATGCAGTATTTCATGACATAATGAAAAGTGGGGTATCAAAACAATAACACAAAAAACTTCCTATCAATATTTATTCTATCAGAAACACATTTAATGATTAAATCCTGGAAAGAGTAAGTGAACTATGGATGAAATAATGTATTTTTAAATTTCCAGGGATTTTAGCATTAAGTTTAATAATTAATAGAGATCAGATTTCTCACACCTTGGATGACCTTCAGATCTATTTATCTGGAAAAATACTCAGCAATGGTCATGCTGGTTGAGGCATTCCGGAAGTTGAATTCTACACTCTTGGAGGGTATCAAATTTGGAAAGATTGGTATCAATCATAGTATACTTAGGTCCAAGATAAAAGTAAAATGAAAAATATAAACGCATCTATCACACTCAACAGATTTTTTAAAAGATCACTGACAACACCTTTTCTTTCTTTTCCCCTCCCCTTTCCCCTGTCCTATTTTTTTCCTATTATTTGCTTTTGCATTTTATATTATAAACTAATAAAAAGGGAAGAATGTGGCAGGCCCAGAGGGAAAAAATAAAAAAAAAGATAACTGTGGCTTCAGAAATATCTTTAACTTTTTTTTCCCTCTGAAGTGACGTTCAGTAAAATTATTGATAATGAAAGTTGTACGAAGCAAAGACTGCATCTGCACAAAAACTAAAAATGTTTAACAAATGTTGCTTTAATACATAAATAAAGCAATGATCCAGTGCATTGGTTTCCTAACACTTTCTCAGCAGGTTTTAAAATGCCTTCACTGTTACGTTTAAGCACCATTGACATCCTGGACTTTTAATGTCAAAAGTCTGTATCTTATATTTAATATGAAACTTCTTGATAGTGTCAATTTCAAAGCCCACTAAGAAGTTCTCAGTCACTGTCCAATAAGCATGGAAAACACCTTTTCATATAAAATTTGTACCATATAAATCTAAAGGTTTCCTAGACTCAAGCACTAGATAAGAAACTTATCTACTTTGTTTCTTGTTTAGATTTTAACACTGAACAAGGCAATAAACAAGTTTTAATAATAAATAAATAAATAAATAAGTGGAATAATTTTAATTTCTGTACAATTATGTACTTTATAGCTACGCTTGCCCCATAACTGGCTAAAAACTATCTTGAGTTAAATATGAGAACATATTTAAACAAATCATCCTGGGGTGTAGTGTTAAGATACTGGATTTATCTGTTTAGCATCTGTACTTTTTATGATTTCTTGAAGAACTGGACTCCTTAAAGTGCTTCATCAACCAACCTACCTATAATTCCTTCGTATATCATACATCCAGGATTTAAAAAGTATTATTTGTAGTTCTCAGGCTGGAATAGTTGCCACTTTTATTTTCAGCTAAGGAATGAAGAGAATGTGCAAACCTTGCAAGACTCAGATAAAAGAGCAAGGAGCTGCTATGACCTCTTTATAAAAATACATTTTCTGGCCTCCCAACATCCATTGTTTGCTTAAGGATTAATATTCCTGATTAAAAATGATAAAGTTCTAACTTTCTTTTTAAAAGTGCTAAATTGAATATGTCAGAAATCCTATTATTAATTAGCTGAAATGTTTTATCATATTAGTGTAGTTCAGTTATTTAATACACAGTCCCAATTTCCAGCTGGCACACGTTTTCTTTTGCCTCTCTCGTGTTCCACATGACCTCATCATGCTTCTGGAGTGTGTTTTACTTTTTGCCATCTCCACCTCCTCATTATTTCAAGTATCTTTAGGTGTCCTTGAGCTCACAATCCCTATTTCTCTTTTTTTGTTTTTCCTATTATATGTACAGTGCAGTTCTTTTAAGTATATAGCATTTTGAAGGCACACAAATGCAAAAAAGATATGGTAATTTACTAAAATATTACTTGGCTCCATTACTCTGAGTGCAAAACTCTTAAAATGTTTTGGCTGAACTGAACAGTTTTTGAAAGATACTTTTTTTTCAAAAAGAATATCTTTTAACCAATATAAATAGTTAAAAGATAAATGGTGCTGGAAATATTATAGGTCAGGTAGAAAATTTTAACCAGCTTTCATGGCTTAGGTGGGGCTAGAACTTACAGTGACCTGGTTTCTAGCCTGATACCTTAATCACTAGTGCAAACTGACTCCTTTTATATCTAGATTAAGCCTACATATAGTTTATACTCTAATGAAGGAAATAAAGAAATGTAAAGAATGTATACAGTATATTGAAAAGGAAAACAAAGTCCTTTTTTTGTTCACTTTGATATAACATTAAATGCCCTGAAAGATAGGTGTAAAATGTGCTGCCAAATAGCCAAGTCCTCTTCTGCCTTACTAACAAAACCGTTCTACAGTTTCAATTCCCATGGTATTTGGTGGGATAAGCAGAAACAATTAGACACTGGAGGACTCACTGATAATCTGACCCTCTGCCAGGTAGAACTTTCTGAGTGACAACAAGCACCTTGAATTGCACAGAAACCTTAATGCAATGCAGTGTATTTTGTCAATTAGTGGCATTACATGGTCCTATCTTAATATGTTCTAAAGTGTCTGCACTGATACATTCTTTTCATCCAAATCCTTTCCAGAAGAGGTCCATGAAGCATGCACTACAATAGCCCAAACAGGAGGTGACTAATACATGATACTATTCTTGATCCAGATTTGGGCAGAATGGGCAAACAAGATGATTTTGGGGAAAGGCCCTCCTAATCACAATTGTCACATACTCCTTAAGAAGGAACTATAAGTCCAGGGCAAGTCCTAAAATTGTGCACTAATTCTGACTGGAGGAGTGGTGATTCATTCTGAATTAAAGATGGATTGTATCTGGATCCAGGAGGCACTTAGCTTTGTCAGGGTTGAACTAAAGTCAGTTCTTCTCCACCCAGACTCCTACAATCTCCAAACAACGGGAAAGAATCTGGATGGCATCACAAGGTGATTTGATGCAGAAATGTGCACATGAACATCAATGCTGGTTAGTGATACTTCAGCCCATGCCAACGGATGAACTCACCCAGCAACTTTATGTAGATGTTAAATAGGAGAATGAGGAGAGAGCACAATTCCGAGGCACCTCCTGAAACAGCAGTCAAGAGCTAGATTTTTCCCCTTATCTATTTTGACTGTCTCTGGAGAAAGAAGAGCCAGTGTAAACCTGCCTCCTGCACCTCGAAAATAACAAGACTTCCCCCAAAATAAGGCCAAATGCTTATTTGGAGGAGTCAAAAGAAAATAAGACAGGGAAATACGGTACATGAGTGCTCTTTTGAAGACTGTTAGTCCAGTCAACTGCACAGTCACTTTATATAAGAGACTGAGAGCTATATTGGTTAAATTTTATTGGCTTTGTTGACAGTGACTGCATTATAGGTTTCCTATTGCTTCTGCTGACAATGATTTTTGTGTAGATGTACCTCATACTGTTTCTATTACTGGGAATGGGAGGAGAACATCATTTTGTCTACACCACAAGCTACTTTGTGTTGCCAGTCATGGCCACTCACTGCCAGCACTGCATTCATTCCCTTTTGAAAGAATGCTGAGCCTGTGTCCAAAAATAGCTGAGCCGACAGATTGCAGGAGCAGAGGAAGAGTACAGAGTGAAAGTGGAAGGACTTCTCCAGATACTTGGTCTCGACAACCTATTAGGATGCAAAACAATAGGTGGCTAAATCCAACATTCAAAGCACATGCTAACGTCTGCTCAGCCATATCCCACCCACATGAATGAGAACAAGTGTTGTTTCTCCCACAGCCAAGTAAGAGGGGAAACAAACGAAGGGGAAATGCACATTTGACTTTCTTAATTTGCCCTGCTTTAAAACTGTAGGGACAGAACCACTAGCTGGCTTCATTACCAAGGCAGAATAGGGCTGGGCTAGTTGGCAGGACATTTTACACCAGCATATTTTTCTGCTAGCTCATGGACCAGTACACTGCATTTCAATGTGGCTTCTTTAGTTTCTCTTCAATTTCCACATGCTATTTGTATAGCCAAGTAGTCATATATATAGTTTGTTTGTTCTTATTATCAGTCAGTAATTACTCAATGAAGGATAACTCAAAAATCAGAAATTGATTTCTCTGTAGGATGCATTCCTTGTTATTAAGAACTTGCTGGATAGCAGAGAGGGAGAAGAACATAAAAGAAAGACCAGAAATTTTCTTTAACTAAGGTTACTTTTGACCTCTAGAAATCCTGGCTGGCTCCTAGATTTATAAATGTTTTGATACCCAGATTAATTTAGTATATATTCCTGGGAGCACCATAAATAAAAGGAGTGTTTTCCAATAAAAATTAAATCCAAGGGACCAAAAGCAAACCCTTGTTTTTCCACTTTTAAAAGTGAATAAGGTATAGTTTTAAATTCTTACTCTATTTTCAATCTTTTTCACAGACTTAATAGAAGCTATAGCTAAGTACATTCATTCTCTCATTCTCATTCTCTCTCTCTCTCACGCACACACACACACAGAGGGGGATATTGTGAATAAATCTAAAATTCATTTTTTATTAGGGCCAACTGAGATTCACAGTCATAAGCTTTGAGTTTCTCAGAGTGGAAGTTAACAAAAAGAAAGGACAAGTAAAAAAATGCTAGTAAAGTTCATGTTGAAGAGAAATGAAGCAATATTTTCTCAGGGGATATGATAGACCTTCTCTTTTGGGAATACTATGCTTTATCTTTATTAAATACTAAATATTATTAGATACAGTATTAGAAAAATACTAATAATTACCAACTGAAGGTCTTAAAAAGAAAATCAATGCATCACATAGATACTTACAACACTGCAAGCTGGGGAATCTGTAACAAATGACCTAAATTTACTATTCAATCTAAGCAGATTGTCCTTTATATGGGGTCATATGCAAAATAATAATTTGGTAATGTTCATACTTACAAAAATGAAATTAATTTTAGATACATATCTAGGTACATATCAATGAAATAACGATAATGATTTAGGGAAAAGAGTATCCTAGCTGGATACTTAACTGTTGGGATTTTTAACTGAACAGGACATTGACTTTTTTCAAAGAGGTCAAAAATATAGGTAGCTGTGTAGGTTCTGGCATAACACGTAATATTTAGGCCATTATGAAAAAATAAATCCATGTTGTAAAATACATTTTTAAAAAGCACACACATACCTTAGCTTTTTATTTGGTGTTTTTAACTTTCTAAATAATAGCAATCTGATAGTTTGTTTAATTTTTAAAAGACAGAATGATTGCCTCAGGAATCAGATTTGTTTGACTAGAGTTTCCTTTGTTTTTTTTTATACGAAGTATTTATCTACGCATAATTTAGTAGTGAAGTAAATAAACTGTGCTATAAGGGTTTAAAACAGTGGTTCCTAACTATTTGTTTTTGGTATCACTAGTTCACTCCATCAGAGTCCCTAGGGCCCATCAACATAAAACAAACAAACCCTATTTTTATTTGCAGTTTATTATATTGTTTATAATATATTTCTCATATAAAATTTCAAAAACATTAAAATGTTTCAATAATAGCTACTATTCTAACTTTAAAATACAAAAGAAATAATTTTAAATCATTAATAATAATCAAAATTATTGGTGAAAAACTACTGGTGACATTCAAATCAGCCCTTTTGACCAAACTCACCTTAGAGCGAAAACTGTGGGTTGCATGCTTGTTCGGAATTAGTTTAAGAGGTTCCACCACAAATACACGTACAACAAAAGCGCGCCTGACTAAACCGCGGTGTCTAAAGCGCGGTGACAAAACCGCACGACGAATGAGCGACTAATTAGCCTGAAAGCGCGCCGACAAAAGTGCGCCGACAGAAGCGCGCTGTAATGTAACCCTCAACCTAACCCTAACCCTAAATCTTACCTTAAATGAAATCGCGCTTCTGTCGGCGCGCTATTGTTGGCGCGCTTTTGAAATCGTGGTTTTAGTGCCGCGGTGTTGTCGGCGCGCTTATGACGTTCGCGCTTTTGACGGGTCACGGTTTAGCGCGCTTTTGACGGGTCACGGTTTAAGATACCTGCACGCTTGCCACTTCACATCCTACTAATACTTTTAGTTGAGACAAAAGAAAAGATAACTTTATTCAAATGGATTATCTATAACTAAATGGACATTAGCTACCTCCTAAAGCCCAGAGACCAGATGCAGTGGTCTACAGGAAATATTCTAGCTTTTCTTTAAAACAAGAGTACAAAACTGCCAGACAGCTTAAGATTAGAATTCTAAATCCATAGGCAAAAGCAAAGTAGAAATAGGAGCAGCTAAGGACAAAGAAACCGCTTCCCAAAAAGCTTAGCAACCTGATACTTGTCTAAGAAAATGTAACCACTAAAGTGCCAAGCCAATCTTTACAATTTACATTATATGATTCTAACAAAGTAGGTTGTACTACCACATTGTTCATGCCAATTTTTGGAATTATGTTAAAAAAAAAACATTATAGACTATTTAGATAATGCAATTCCAAATGTAAATGTATGTAATATAATTCTTTCTGGTCAAAAGCTATAACATTTATTTATCTTTGTAAATTGGTTATTTTAAAAAAATCAGAAACATACTTTTTTCATCTTCATCAATAGGCTCAGAATTTAAAAATAAATAATGAACGTAAGTTAGTTCCCTTCATCATCAGATTCTGTGCTCATTTAATAAATTATTTCATTGTTTACATTTATTACGTACCAACAAACTGTAAATATTTTCTAACACTGCCTGGAAAGAAAAACATTCCATACTTTTACTGGAGTGACATGAATTGTATAACGTAATACTGTAGTTATGCTGAATGCTAAGAATTAAATCCTAAAGAAAATTTCTAAGATCAGAGATCGTACAGTTATATTGGTTTGACTTCAATAGCAAACTGAAATACTGCACTCTGGAATATAATTTAACTGAGAATTTGTAGAACTGCTGCCATTCGGAGTTGATCATAATTAAAACAAATATTTTATCTCGGTTATGAGATTATCTTTATAAGTATACATATAAGAATGTAAAAAATGAATAAATAGAGCCAAAAACACCATAATATCCTCACTTTTTCTAGTTCTTGAAATCTAGAATGTGCATAATCTTAGATGTTTCTTCTATCGTGGTTTGCCTTGTTACTGCCAATAGGGGAAGAGGGAGACAGGCATGGGAGAGAAATCACAAGATTCTACCTACCTACCTACCTACCTACCTACCTAAGCAGCCCATCTTGAAGTAGTCCTGTCCTTGGTTCCAGGCTGTATTCAGCTGGCCAGGTATGGTCATCTCTGCGCCAGAGCTTGACACTCAACTATGCCTTCCTTCCAAGTTAATTTCTTTGGGGAACTCACCACAAAGAGGTTTCCATAGATTCTTTCAGTGCAGCATTAGTCATCGTACATGCCATGTGCAATGATTACACTATAACTGCTTACATCTGGAAAGCCAGTCATGTGCCCAGAGTAGGCTTCATGACTTCATGAGAGATCTGAATGGAGTAACTGCCTGTCTGGTCTGCAATTCAGCTGGCGTCATATTGCTCATGGCTGTGAGATGAGCAGCATGGTTACAATCACTGTGTTACTTCTGTACATAGGCAGTTAGGCCAGAAGAGAGGAGTAAGCATAGCAGAAGACGACTCTGCAGTAATGAAGCAGAAACTTGGAAGGGAAGAAGGGGCTGCCTTGAGGATTTTGTAGGGCTGGCCAAAAGCCGAAGGTTTGCTGCTCTCTGCTCTGGGTGGCGTCTCAAGGGGCAGCCAAAGTCTAACAAGGCTGTGGACTTCACAGCCCCTGCTGGCAACATCTGCTTCTCCCCAGTAGGAGTAGAAAGGGGAGATTTGCCCCTCACTTCTCTGGTTTAGCATCATACAGTGGGTGGCAGCCCCACTCAGAGAAGCCAGAGCTTAGAATGATGCAGAGCAGCCCAAAGTGTACAAACTCGCCCTCTGGCTTCTGCCAGGATTATGAAGTGTGAAACACAAAATTACAGGTGATTTTTTTTTTACTGTCACTCTACTGGCTCATGTGGTTATCTGCATGTCCATAGGCCAGACAAGACCACCTGGCTCCCTTGCGATCTCTTCCACAGGAGCAGACTTAGTGGCAGTTCGAGGTGGTAGGAAGCAGGCTTGATGGGAAAGGTGAATTGAGCCCATGAGACCTTTGTAGCTTTTTATGTTTTTTTCAGGGGCTCTAAGGCTGATTCAGAGCCTCACTATCTGCTAGTAAAATGTCCATTAGTTAACAGGGATTCATTAACGTCAGGACCGTTTATAGCACACTACTAAATACAACTGCAAATAGATTATCACATCATCCGAAATGCCACTAGGGACGTGATATAAAATTGGCATGCTAGAGAGATCAAATGTTTTGTACTGTACTTGGGACAATGAATTAAAATTTGTTATAAATCTTTCATAAGACTAAGAATGCTGCTGTGAAGTTGCTAAATTGCTTTTCTAAAGACAATTATAGTATCATTTATTGCAGCAACTGATGCATGGATTGCTTGTCCCTTATCTCTTTAGTAATCAGGACATACATAACAACATAGCAAAGCTTTTTTTTAAAAAAGTCATCTGCAGGCAGCTCCAAAACAAAACTTGAAACATAAATAGTAACAGAAGGCCACAGAGAAGGATCATTTATGTAAAAAACTGAAAAGGATGGAATTGATGCTTGGTCCTATTTTTCAGACATTCCTTTAAAACTACATTTAGTTTTTTAGCTTCTGATTTGCTTTTTTACTGAGTCAACAGCAATATACACAGAAAATTATGGTTAAAAAGAAAAGTAAAAAGTGAAAAAAGAAGAATATTTGTAAAACAAAAACCCATGCAGCTCACAAGCAATTATTTTTTTAAGTTACATTTAATTGGGCACCACCAAAGAATTCATCAACAGTGAAGTTAAATTCCATATAAACTTTTTACCCATTCCTTGTATTGAAAAAATTTATCCCTCTACTTAAAAAAAGAGGATGACGGAGGGAGGGAGGGGAAGAGAGAGAGAGGAGCGGGTGTCAGGAAACAAATACTATTTCTACTTTTTCCAAATTCCTGAAATAATTGTTTAATGTTAGGAAGGAATAGTATCTATCTGATTAGCAGGAATTCTAACACTAGTTCATTAGATTTACCATTCTTTGAAATCCTAGTCTTAACAACAATTAACTTTGTTGAAAGGTATTAGAATAACATTTCCAATCTGATATGCCAAAACCTCCATCATGTTTGTTTATAACATTTGCCTAAACCTTTTTAAAAAAATAATAATTATGGAAACAGGAAAAAAAAGAATTGTTAAAAGAAGGGTTTTTTTAAAAAAATCAAGTGTTATTCCTTTATTCCTACTGTAGTACTATTTAAAATGCATAATTATAGGCCCTAGATTAAAATTATATAAACTAGTTGTTCAATTAATTAGTATCCAGAAATTTTTCCATTGCTAAAAATGTATTAGTAAGTCAACAACAAGCATACAAATTAGTGGCACTATTTTACAATAACTTAATTTAAATCAACTATTTTTCTTATATGAAGAGTCAAGTATGAATTTATACTATTCATTCTAAAAGCTGGATATTAACCAGTGTCTGGCTAGTAGGTAGAAATAGAATTCAAAGGAAAGCAAATTCTTTATACCCTCGAGAACATGCTAGTGATACAGACATTGGGGTGTAACAAAGCAATATAATGGAGAGGTTATACTCTAGATTCACAATTGAATTATGCACTAAAATACTCTGTAACTAAATTAATGCCATGGTGGCAAAAATATCAGCCTATATATTGCTGAGTGAGAATGAATAAGGGAAGTTATTTTGCTGCTGAGTACATCTTTTTAGGAGAACATTTATGATTAATTGCCAAAGGGATTATTATATGAAAGAGAGAGGATGATACTACAAGAAGTGGCAGTTTCCCTAGAGTCCCATAAACTAATAATGTTCTCCATCTTACTAAATAAGTGGGAAGTCTCAACGAGATCTAAGTAGATGCCAGCACTTGATCAAATTATCAGGGATTGAAAGCTAAGCAAGAATTTGGATTAAGGCTATCAGGGAATTTCAGGGTTGAAGGTTGGACTGGAATGTTGAAAAAACAGGGAACAAGGCAAGAACAAACCAGAAGTGGTATTCAGCCAGTTCTGACAGGTTCTGGACAGGGGTAGGTTTCAAAATTTTTGCTTCCAGTTCTATGGGCGTGGCTAGGTGGGGGGGGGGAATGTGATTGAGTGGGTATGGCCAACTTGACATCACTCACGCCCACTCAGTCATATGAAAATCAGAAAGTCCACAATTGCCTCTTTAAAAAAATGCCTTTGGGACATTGCTAAAAGTCTACATGGATATATTGATATAAGCAAGCCTAAGAAAGGTGTTTATTTTTACTCTCTGATAGTTCTACCTTTTCTCTCATTTCATAAGTAATGTAACAACCTAAGAAGTCAGTAACAAAAAAAATATTCCCTGGTATTAATTCCTTTTTTTTAATGGAGGTTAATATTTTGGACAAAAAGGAACGTTTGGAATAAATAAGAGTTTGCAGCAAAGAATCAACAGAAAAAGAAGCCAACAACTCCAATGTGTAATTAAATATTAAAGTTGACAAATGATATCCTTGACAAGTTGATACGTAAAGAAAGAATTCAATTTCCCAAGGTTTGTATTAAATTTGGTAATGGAAGATATAGCCCAGGTGTCGCTCAAGGAACAGCATTCAAAGACTGAAGACTACCACTAAAAACCCTGCCCTGGATTAGTTATTCATCATACTTGAGTATTGGAGAGCATCCAGAGTAAGTAAGCTATCTGAAGATGACTTCAGGAAGAGAAAAGAGTATTTCCTTTTAGATACTGAAAAAAGGTTTATAGATTAATAACAGCATTTTGAATTGGGGCTGGAATTGGAAGCTAGTAAAGATAATAAAGAACTGCTGAGATGTATGAAATCTGTTGTAAACACTTGTTATCTATATCTGTAAAAAGCTTTACTTGTCAGCTATTTTAGACAGGTATGAATTATTACTTTTGGTTCTGCAACTATTTTTGCAGATCAAAAGAGAGAAAATATATTCCACCTTTCATTTTTTTCTTTTCCTCAAAGTCTCAAATAAATCTTATCTTCATTAGTTCTGGGCGATATTCAATTCAATTTGCAATTTGAGCTAAGAAAATCCACAAAATTATCCCATTACTTTTAAAATTGATTTTATGTCACTACCTTTATTCAGTTATGATTCAAATCAAGTATCTTTATTACAGTCTCTGACCAGCCAATACAGTAAGAGAGAAAGATAATTTCATACAACAATTTGTTATTGGGTGGGGGGAGGAAAAGGCAATGAGACAATAAAGGTAGAGGTAAAGGTTCCCTCGCACATATGTGCTAGTCGTTCCTGATTCTAGGAGGCTGTGCTCATCTCCATTTCAAAGCCGAAGAGCCAGCACTATCCGAAGACGTCTCCGTGGTCATGTGGTCAGCATGACTAAATGCCAAAGGTGCACGGAACGCTGTTAACTTCCCACGAAATATGGTCCCTATTTTAGTTCTCGCATTCTTTACATGCTTTCAAACTTCTAGGTTGGCAGAAGCTGGGACAAGGAATGGGAGCTCACCCAGTTATGCGGCGCTAGGGATTCAAACTGGCAAACTGCTGATCTTTCTGATCAACAAGTTCAGCGTCTTTGGTACTGAGCCACTGCGTCCCTTGCAAGCAGTGGTGGGTTCCTACTGGTTCAAACTGGTTCGGCCAAACCGGTAGCAGTTTGGCGGCCTGGGTCACTGGAACCAGCAGCGACCCAGGCCTGCCACACCCCCAAACCAGTTCTTGCAGCAGCACCATAGGCAGCGCCATCTTGCTTTTTGCTTCTGCGCATGCACTGAGCAATTTTTATTGCTCTGCGCAGGAAGTGCACATCAAGCCCGCATGTGTGCGGCGCACCCACGAGCAAACCGGCAGTAGTGACTGCCGGAACCCACCCCTGCTTGCGAGACAATAAAACAACATATCTAATTTAAAGTATAGTGCAACTATAATAATAATAACAGTTAGACTTATATACGGCTTCATAGGGCTTTCAGCCCTCTCTAAGCGGTTTACAGAGTCAGCATATTGCCCCCAACAACAATCCAGGTCCTCATTTTACCCACCTCGGAAGGATGGAAGGCTGAGTCAACCCTGAGCCGGTGAGATTTGAACAGCCGAACTGCAGAACTGCAGTCAGCTGAAGTAGCCTGCAGTGCTGCATTTAACCACTGCGCCACCTCGGCTCTTTGTGACTATGTGACTCGGTGAAAGTATTTGGCCACCTGGTAGTGAAGTGTTAGCATTTTTTAAAAATAATAATAATAAACATAAATGTTATCAATATGTCTCTCAAGTTTAGAGATAATTGGGAAGACTAGAGATGTCTTGGGACATCATAAAAAAATCATAGGTGGACATGAGCAAGATTTCCTATGTCTGGAAATTTTGCACAAGGGCAATTTTTTTGCAAATATGGACTCTCGTAAAATCTTCATGCCAACAGTGCCAATGCAAGGACCTCAAAGGGAGCTCTGGAAAAGGCCCAGCTATAACTGCTTGGAGTTGGATTATATAGATAGCCTACAGTAGAAGACTCTAATATAGTGGGATAGCTATACTAGTATGTATGAATCAGAGTTCTGAGCAAAAGAGTTAAGCCTAGTGATAACTGAGTCTGACTTAAGTTTCTGCTAGGAGCCAAGTCATCTTGTGCTGTTAAGTAGATGAGATAATTTGACTGTTCTTCCTCATCTGGAAATTCTTTTTTACATAAGGTTAGAACAGCAGATTCCTGTAAAAAAATTCAATTGGCTTTGGCAAAGCACATATATGGTTGACCACCATTATTTATATTTCAATAGTTCCCGTTCTCCAAATAAGACTATACTAACATTGGCTTTTATTGTCTCAATATATTAATCTGAACAGTTGTTTGTTAGAATTGCAAAAGTCTATTACACTTTATCATGGCAGTAAATTTAACAATGCATTATTTTGTCAAAACTAGAAAAATACTTGTCATGCCATGGAGATGGTATTTTCAGTTGAATTTGACTTTCTTTGGAACAATAAACTGTCCTAATTTATGCACTGTTTTTGCAATTTAACTTCAAAAATCATTTGTTATGTAGCACAAGATCAACATTTTGAAATAAATCTAAAATGCTCTATAAAACACATAATTAGTTCATTATATCTACAATATTATTTGTGATACTGAAAACAAATTCTCTTCTAAGTAAAAAATAAGAAAAAACAAGCATTTTACACAAATGTCTACATTATTTAAAACTACTTGGTTGAGTACTACTGTTAATAATAATGAACTCAAATCTTGAGTAAGAATTAATATTTTAAATTTGGTCACCATAGGTGTCAGCTCACATTTAAAGTTGAGCTTTATTTGCCATTCTATTGCTTGTTTTTTTCAGTGCTAAGCTATCCTACTGGGATTTCTTTTCACAGTATATTGAAGCTTTAACCATCATAAATAATGTTGTTTCATCTACAGATTCTTCTATTTCCCTGTTCACTACTTTTTCTGGGTCATTAATGTATGTAGTAGGTAGCTTAGGAATACAATTACTTTCCTCCACTGAATTGCAATAACATAAATATGAAGCATACAAGCTCATTAATTTTATTGCAAAATTCAAAAAGTTAAGTATTCCCTAAATTCTGATTCTGATCCCATACAACCAATAGAAATTAATTTTAAAAAAGCTTTGGCTAATGGAGGAGGATAGAAAATTAACAGTGTTATTCATTATTTCCCTTAAAACAGAAATTTAAAACAACTGTATTTTATAATCAAATTGCCATATTTTTCAGAGTATAAGACGTACCTTTTTCCCTTAAGAAAGAGGCTGAAAATCTGGGTGCGTCTTATACACTGAATACAGCATTTTGTTGCCTCCTGAAACCCCACCACTTCACCAAAATAGCAGTGCAAAGCTTGTAGAAGGCTTTCAGAGAGCTCCTGGGGGCTGGGGAGGGCAGAAATGACCAAAAATTATCCGAGGTCAGCTTTCTTTCTGGAGTTCAAACCATTCGGCATGGGAGGAACGCAAGCAACCCAAAGAAAGAGGCAGTAGTGGGGAGGAAGCGGTGCTAAGGCCGGGGCTGCTGAAGGAGGGGAAATGGGGGTGATACATGCGACTGATGAAGGAGTATAGGTGCCGAGCAGGTAGCGGTTCTGGGGCAAGACTGGAGATGGGGAATGGCACATTCCCCAGCCTGGCTAAGGTGGGAAATGAGCGGGCAGCGGCTGCAGGGCAAGGCCGGAGCCAGAGAAAGACTGTTGGTCTTACCTGAATGGTAGTTCTGTGCGCTGCAGGAGACTCCCTGCATGGGTTATAATTTCTGCCTATTAGCCCAGAAACTAAGTTTGAATTGTTTGGACATCCCTCCTTGGCTTGACTGGAATCAATTTCTTAATGAAGATTTCTCTTGAAATCTTTTTAGAAATACTCTCAAAATATTTTAAAAATGGAAAATACTTTTTAAAATATTTTAAAAGTAGAGATTCCAAAAATGTAACTATCACTGAAAGTATCTTCTTACTTGACTCTGAATCATAACTGAATGATGTAGGAGAAGAGCAGACAAAGCTGGAAGGTGGAGTTAAATGCATGATTAGTTTAGAGTCCCCTTATCTAAGGGTCAGTTAGATTTAGTGCTGACTATTTAGTGCCAATTTGGTGCTGATTATTATTTGGCTAGATTCTTGCAAAAAAGCAATAATAATATTCTCTGGCATTAACAAATAGTCCTGGTTACTTTTTTAGAAAGCTGTTACAGTGCAATGTTTTCAAAAATATTTTGAGTATATTTGGAGGTTTTGCAGTCCCAACTCCTTGCAAGGATTTCAATTACACACCACTAACCCCCCTGTATCTAGAAAGTCTGGACACTCATCAAATACAAAAGAGCTACTCTTATTTTGTTTCAATGGAACAAAAGGAGGAAACTCATTAAAAAACAAATAAACCAATCTGAGCTAAAATAGTTGAGCCTATAGTCAATGAGACAATATATAGCACATGCATGGTATATAGGCAGATCCTCAATTCAATTCCCAGCATCTATGAATAGACTTGAGAATGGTAAGAATAGCAGCTTAAAATAATGAAATTGTACACTAATTATTAAAATATTGGTAAAAATAAACTAATATGGCTCAAGCGTTTCACTATTGTGTAATAATTTTTTTAGCCAGTCTTCATGCATCAGAAAGTCATCATTCTTAATAGCCTGACAAAATGCAAACTTGCAATAATTTGCTTTATTTTAATCCCTTTTCTGAGGCTGACTCTAATCACTGATTAATCTCCAAATGTAATTATAGGCATGAGGTACAACTATATTTTTCCTTCGTTTTGTAATCATGACTGGGAATAAAAGATATGCCTGCCAAAACGATTGTGCAGATGATATTTTTTAAATTGGCAGATCAGACATTCTTTACTATGAATACCACATAACATTAAAGAAAGTATTGCGAGTAGAGGGGGGAAAGGAACTGAGGCATTTCAGTGGCAGAACATCCGTCAGCAAAACAGATTTTTGTTTCTCTACCACCTATCTTACTAAACATTATGATAGATCGGCTTCTTCATTGTTCAGCCACCAATTTTCTTTGGATACAGCAACTGTGAGGTGAGAGGCACTTATACAAAGCTGTTTATGATTTTTGCCTATAAGTATCCCATTATACAAAGGAAATATGACAGAAGAGGCATTAGAGAATCATCATAATAAGCAACAACCTTAAGGTTTTATGCACTTTCAATAATTCTTCTTAGGGAAACTGTTAGACTAGAATGATATAGTTGGCTTTCAAAACAGAGGATGGGATAATAATTACATATTTCTAGTGATATTATAAAAGATTTCAAAAGCATCATTGAACAAATAGTTTAAAAGCAGTAAAAAAACTGTTATAATATTTCAGATCTAGTGAAATATTAGATGGCAGATGTTGTCAGTTTTTAACAATCCCCTTTATTTTACATGCTAGCTGTTCCTGTTCATGCTAGCATTTATTATCAGAACCTTTAATTAAAAAATTTAAAAAAATATTGTTGCATCTAAATATGTAAAACGTGTTACAATTAGATTAACAAAGTTCACAAAATTTGTGAGTTTATATAGACAAGGTTTAAAATACAATTCAATTTTTAGTTCTGAAACTTGTAAGCATTACAATTAATACAAGTAGCCCTCCACTTATGATCACAATTGGGCCCGAAATCCCAGTCATGAGTGAAGCACTTATTAAATCAGACACTACATGATTGCTTCACAATCCTAACTTTCTCATTTGTGGAGGAGAAAATGCTAGTGAACCTCAGTATTCTGAAAGGTTTTCACCAGGGTTTTTGTCAGATTCCAGGTCCATTCAGGAGGATTTTCCCTTCCTGCACAGGAAGGGGTGTGTGTGTGTAATCCCTTGGTGTATCCAATGTCCAATGTTCTCTTTCCTTGCAACTTTGCCTGCCAGTTTCCCAATTGACTTTTTCCAATGAAGATTGCAAATGGTGATCACTTGATCACAAGGCACTTGGCAATCAGTCGTAAATGCAAACAGGTTGCCAAGTACCCAAAATGCAGTCATATGACTGGGAGAGCCAGCATGACGTTTTATCACAGCTGGAAGTGCTTCATGAGATTGTTGTGACTGCAAATGACTGGACTACCTGTAATGTGGTACTTGAGCCACAAAATATATATTTCCAATTATAACTGATGTATAAACTGACATAGGCAAGCCATTGTGACTTCATTCCCATATCAAGCCAAATCATAGTTAAGGAATAGCAATAGCAATAGCCCTTGGACTTACAATATATATTGCTTCACTGTGCTTTATATTCTTCTCTAAGCCATTTACAGTGTCAGTATATTGCCCCCAACAATCTCTAGGTCCTCATTTTACTGACCTCAGAAGGATGGAAGGCTGAGTCAATCTTGAGCTGGTGAGATTAGATCTGCTGGCAATCAGCAGTCAGCAGAATTAGCCCGCAATACTGTATTCTAGCCACTGCGCCACCATCTCTTAACTATAGTTTAGTTTTAGTATAATGTCTAAATTGACAAGCTACAAGAAGCAGTTATTCTTTTTCTAGAAGCCTTTGCACCTAGAAATTACCGCCTTAAAAATGTTGCAAAACACAGCTGACATGCAGCTGTTAACTAGGAATTCTTTATATTTGGAAGTTAAACTGAACCAAACCCATCTGAGCCTTAAATCTCCATTTGCAATGTGTTATTAGAGAAGTGATTTAAAATTTAATATTTCAGTGCAAAAGTTAAAAAGTGCACATCAGTTACTGAATCAGAAAGCAGTAGACAATTAACAAATACAGACATATGCCTAAAAGAACAGCAATTAGCATTTGAAGAATCTTGGCCTCTCTGTATGTTGGACTTATTCTCATTAGTCCCAGACACATTATGACTAATTTTAATGTATACTGAAATTGTAATCTAAAATAACTGGAGAGCACAAGGTTTCTTTATCTGGCTTGCGATAACTTTAAAAAAATGTATATAGCAGGGATGGCAATCCTTTTTCGCCTAGCGTGCGAAAAGTACACACTTGCATGTTCACCCTCATAATTTAATGCTGCCTCCTGCTACGTACCCCCTGTGCATGCACGTGTGTCCCCACCCCCCGTTGTCCCGCACATGTGTGCACGCTTTCCTGGAGACTGGGGAGGGCAAAAACAATCTCCACTGCCCCCACAGAGGCCCTCCGGGTGCTGAAAACAGCCCATTTCCCAACTTCCAGTGGGCCTGCTAGGTCCGTTTTTCGCCCTTCCCAGGCTCCAGAGGCTTTCTAGGAGCCTGGGGTGGGTGAAAAATGGCCCAACACGCAAACCGGAAGTTCGGGAATGGACTTCCAGATTGCCCGTTGGGCCGTTTTTCTCTCTCCAGTGGCTTCAGGAGGGTGAAAAACGGCCGAAAATCAAGGCTGAAAATCAGCTGGCCAACGCGCGCATGCCCACTGAAGTTAACAGGACAACACCTCGCATGCCCTCAGAAATGACTCTGCATGCCATTTGTGGCACGCGTTCCATAGGTTCGCCATCATGGGTATATAGAATACTGCTGACTTTTAGGTCAGAGACAATTTTCATTTGGATTTAGTAACTAATTTGTGGCTGTTACTAGAAATAGGCTCTTGTGTAACTTGGTTTTAGAACTTAATTGACCTGCAGGGGTGTAATAAGGCTGACCAGACTAGTGATTATGAGACAAGAGGTTTCCCTTGCAATTAAATAACTCTCCCGAACTTGAAAGCTTTGAGTGCCTGCTTTGAACATGTGCATGCCCAGAAAACATTTCATGAGCAAACTGTTCCTCTGGATCCAGCTATTGGACCCATGAAGCAACTGCAGTCATTTCACTGCTTGATGTGACAACTTTGGGGCTTTCTGGATGTAAAAAGTATATATTAAATAAATACGAGCTAATAAAACTCCCATCACATCCCTGGATTACTAACTAGGGATTGAGTTAGTGAAAATACAGCTTTATAATAAAGTTACATATTTCAAACGTATTTTCACTAAACAAGTAATGTCCATGCTTCTATCTACTTACATAGATTTGATGAATGTGATGAAAGAGATTATCTTTTGAACCAACTATAAAATTTATCTTTGAAGTCTATTACTGTTGTCCACTTTTTTTTAATCAGCAAGGATGTTTCTCTTGATCAATGCCACTGTCTTATCCAATATTTTTACAGCATTGCCTTTCTACCAAAATCAGCAGAGACCACAATGGCAAACTAGAAACGCAATTCTACACACACACACACAAAATCACCCATAACTGATCCACTACCAAAGCAACAACTCAACCTCCCACAAGAAAAGCTGTGTAAGAACTTTATTTAAACAAGCTCAACCTTACTGCAGCAACCCAGAATAGCAGAAAAAGGAAACAGAGCATCTCTACAACAAAATAGATACCCACAGGACTTTATCAAAAAATCCCTGACCATTCAACCCAATACAGCACAACCAACATAAACCCTATAAAGAATTACACTGCCATACATCAAGAATATCTCAGAAACCACAAATTGACTACTAAGACCACATGAAATCAGCATAGCACACAAGCCAACTAAAACCCTCCAAAACATTTTAAGCAAACCAAAAGAACCAGTAACCCCAGAAGAAAAAACAGGATTCATCTACAACATACAATCTAAGAACTGCAACAACCTCTATGTAGAACAAACAGCCAGAAAACTGGCAGAACGCATCCATGAGCACCAACTGGCAGTCAGAAGACATGATGAAGATTCTTTAATTTCACAACAAGTAGACAGATTTAACCATAGTTTCAACTGGGAAAATATGACAATCCTACACCAGGCCAAGTTCAAAAATGCCATGGTATTTCTAGAAGCCTGGCACTCTGACAAATCAGCCATTATTAGACACATAGACATTAATAACATCTATAGGCTATGCAAGAGAGACAATCAACAGCCCAACCAAAGAATCTCTAAGACCGCGGCCATCCACACAGACAGACAAGTCACCAGAATATAAAATGACAGCAAACAGCAGTCTCTATATTAGCACTGATGGTGTTACCTAGTTAAGGGTAATGAAAAATCTGCAAGAAAACAAGCACACTCAGAGAGAATCAAGAACCTCTCAAATCCTGTTCAAAGTAGTACAGTTCTAGAAACAGTCTAAGAAACATGATCAAAAGCTCTGTAACACATAGAAACCTCCCATATAAACCAGGACCTTTATATACAATTTCAATTCTTAACATCTATACCAAGGATATAAAACTTGTGCCGTCACATTGCCATCACATGATGTATCATGATGTTTTCCCCTTGGTGGAGCTGGGGTGGGCATGGCCTACATGAGATACATCCACCCTGCAGTCCGCCAGTTTGACACTCCTGAGCTATACTATAATATTTCAAATGCTTTATAATAAGATAGAAAAAATAAATACATCAGTGCGTTCAAAAGAATTATAAAATATGGGTAAGAGAATAGAGGGGATATCTGATAATGAATTACAACAAATTCAAAACATATTTTGTGCAGATGTCCACATCCAATGTCAGATAATTTTACTCCCTTCTTTTCCTGTGAAACTTCTCATATTCCCTCAAAGATTATGTTCTACCTAGAAGACTGTAACTGAATATACAGAACATATCATAGAGAAACAGCAATATACCAACAATTTACAAAGTAAATAAATACACTTGTCCAAAAATGAAAATGGCAGAATATACTGGTTCCCTATCAACATCAATGAACTTTACCATTTATTTCTAAAATCTATCAAACAAATAACAATTAATGGTTGGTAAATTCAAGACCCTGATAAAACCTGTCTTTAAAAAAATCAATCACAATATGCTTCTCAGAAAAGTGTACACTAACAAAATTTTGTTGTGTGTTTTATTGTAAGATTGGCTCCCACTTTATCTTTTGTAAGGGCCTGAAGATGTGATTTTGCCAACATGGACTCTAGTGATAAGGAGCCCCACTGGAAGTAGTGGGTTATCGGTTTTTCTACTGCAATTTTATCCTTATAATCCGCCCGGAGTCAACGAGAGTGATCTGTGTGACCACATAAATTTTCTTAATAAATAAATAAAAATTGAGAACATTCAAGGTAAAAAAATACATATTGCATATTTGATCCTGGAACAAATTGGGCAATGAGACAATTTCTGAAACATTAAAAAGTTACTCGTGAATATCTACAAAATTTGCTGGAAAACCTGTCCATCCATACATCTTACCTTTTCCATTTATTGTTAATGCAGATGCAATGGTAGCTGTTACTGGCACTGGCAATTGTGGCACTAATGAATGTATTCTTGGCCTGCTCCCCATTCTAGCACGTTCTTCTCCAGGACCTAATAAAGCTCCAACTGGTTTTTCTGCTGCCACCTCGGGGGCTACAGAATCTTCATGATCCTGCTCAATGCGATCCAGTTTATCAGGACTTTCATTCTGAAAGCCATCTACTGCTGTCCGACTCTTTATAGGACTTTTGGGCACAAGAATTTTTATACCTGATTTTGAAAGGTCCATGTTTTTTCTACCAGAGAGAGGAGTGTTGTTTTTCCGAAACTTCTGAGCAGCAAACAGTTGATTTTTTGATTCATGGTCTTTTCCAATAACTAAGGACTTGGAGGATTTTGAAAAAGAACTATTAGTAGATCGAGAAATTTGTTTTCTTGCATTATTTGGAGATGTCCTGTTTGTCCTTGTTAATGTGCTTTCTTTTTGTTTTTCATTGTGATGTCTGTTAAATTCATGTATATATTCTTCACAATTCACAAGGTGCTGTTCAGGTTCCCATGTGTCATCTTCACTCTCATAGCCTTTCCATCGCACTAAATATTCCGTTTTTCCTTTCTTGTTTTTTCTTTTATCAACAATTCTCTCTACCTGTTGAAAGAATTAGAGATGGCAATGAAGATGTACTTGTGAATGTTTAAACATGAATGTACAATGAGGCAATTTGAAATACAGAATCTAGAAAAAATTATATTTTGTTTCAATTGTACCAATTAATTTTGGCAATCAGTGTAAATAATTGTATACTCTTTATTAGTAAGCTCAAGCAACCTTAAATGTTGACAAATGCATGAAAGTATGCAATAAATTATATGATGATGACTAAAAAGAAAAATCGTACTAATATCATACACATTTTTAATATTGTATGCTGCCTGGAGTCATAATGTATGGGGCGCCCATATAAATTTACTTAACATATAAATAATAAATATTTGACATTCTGTGATGGGAGGAAGTCTGCACCTTCAGTTATATATCAAGTATTAATATGTTTATTGCCATCATAACTAGAATGCCTTACTCTCAGTGACATAACCCTAAGCTTATACAAAGAGAAAACAAGATTATAATCATTGGTGAACATATATCTTTGGATGTTGGGCAACTCATGAATTTATTATCTTATCTTTATCTTTAAATGTTGAAGGAGGGGAAATAGCTTTTTAATGGACAAATAAAGGATGCAAAATGTTTTAAAATTCATTATTAATGTCACCTTTCAATATTACTACCAACTCATTAAAGTCATAGAACATAAGATAAAATAAACTTCTTAATTTGACAGAAATGTAAACCATAATAGTGTATAGTGGAAATCAGTTCTTGGTAAATTTAGTTAGAGATATAACTTGTTATATTAATGTTATTCACATATTAATCATATTGGAGATAACCAAAATAATACATCACATTTCCTCTTGATGTCCTATTTGAATTCTCAGTATAGTGTCTCCCTCTACTTATGCTTACCATGAGTCGAAGGTTTATAAAATACTTGGCTTTCTATTTTTTCTAAAGTAGAACTCTGTTAATATTTCCACAATAGACCACTCAAAAATGAAACTAATATCTATAAAGTGGCTACAAAGAGAATATGACAATAAACACTAAAATCTGGGATGCCTTAAAATCGGATGGAAATTTAGTTTTAAATTTTCAAACCAAGTGTTTTAATTATTGTAATGATCACATTATTTTTAATATGCTTAAAATATATTTATTAGTTCTGAATTTAGTTATTTAAAATATTTTTCTTGGTGTGTTTTCATAACAAATATTTCAACACTGAATACCTGACACTGCCATAAATAGCCTGTTGCCAGCTCCCATAAAACAGAATGTCATAATGGAGATGTTGTTGATAGTATAGAATTCTTTGCCTTATAATATTGCATATTCTATAGGTTTAACAGATTATACCATTTTACTAAGTAGCAGGATTTGTATAGTTATAATACATGAGCATTTCATACAAGAGCACCTATTTTTTCATCATTTGAGGATCTACATCTTGCAAAAATCATATTCAGTGTTATTTCTCCCCAATCAGAAATATTGACTCATGGAATGCATATAGTATAGCAAAAGCGATTCCTTTCTACAAATTCAGCATTCCTACATCGTGTAAGTTTTTCAGTGTATTATATAAATCACTTCTATCAAAATATAAAATTATCGTACAAATCCATTGAAATGAATCTGCTGAGATAAGGATAAATTTATCATATTCTCCAAAGCACCTGAGGGTAGAAGAAGAAGCAATGGGTGGAAACTAATCAAGGAGAGAAGCAACTTAGAACTGAGAGAAATTTCCTGACAGTGAGAACAATTAATCAGTGGAACAGAAGTCGCCTCCGGAAGTTGTGAATGCCCCATCACTGTAAGTCTTTAAGAAGAAGTTGGATAGCCATTTGTCTGAAATGGTGTAGGGTTTCCTGCCTAGGCAGCGGGTTGAAGACCTCCAAGATCCCTTCCAATTTTGCTATTGTATAATTTGTATATATGCAAACAATTTACAAAATTTTTGTAAAGGAATGATAAATTTAAAACCTAACATCCAACAATAGCAGTTATTCATATACTGGTGAAATGTTTTAACCAACTTGGTAACTTGATGAGAAACAAATTAGATAGATGATAGATAGGTAGATAGATAGATAGATATCTAGATAGATAGATAAGATAGACAGACAGACAGACAGACAGAAATGTAATTGAATTGATGAAAACCTGTTTTTATGCACATTATTGCTAAACAATTTTCATTTTAAGTAGCTGATATCTCATTCTCTATATGTATACCAAATATGTTTTCATGAGAAAACTCTGTGTGTCTGTGTGTAACTCTCTCTCTCTCTCTCTCTCTCTGTGTGTGTGTGTGTGTGTGTACCTTTATTAAATTTCAAAATAAAATAAAATAAAAACTAATATACAGGTGAAAAGAAGAAGGGAATAAAAGGGGAAAAGTTAAGTAACAAGATATATATGTGTATATGCACACACACACACACAAAGTGACCCCCTGTTCTGACCTCAGCTTACCCAAATCACAAAACAATTCCTTGCCCTAACAAAAAACCCTTTTTATTAAATTACTATGAATTTAACTCATTCACATCGAGCAAAGTCTTTCAAGGGAGGATTTTACAGTCACAGACTTTATCTGGCTTGGAGAGCTGACAGGCCGATATCTGCAAAACGTGGCAAGGAGTCCCTGAGAGTCACGAACCAATTAAGTGAACTAATTGTCTCCTGCAAACTCCACACCCCTTTCGCTCCTCTTTTATTTCCTCTGGGAGAGCCATTCATCATCCACCCGTGGCCTTACTCCCAAGTCGACCCCTGTTCTTTAGCTGTTCCTTTCGTCTGCCAATTCTGTGCATGCGCACACTGGGAACAGACTCCAGCTGTTCGTCTTCCTCACTGATGTCTGACTCTGAAGGCAGCTGATAACTATCATTCGGCTCTGGTCCCCTCTCTGCCTCCAACAAAGAGCCCTCATCAGAGCCTTCCCCAGACTCCAGGACTGGCCCATATTCCTCCCCAACCTCCTCACTGTCCGAATTTGCTGCCAGCTCTGCTGGCCATTGGCGGGCCACAACATCTCCAACGTTTTTCAGTATAGAGACAATTATAAAATAAAACTACCTAAGTTTAAATAAATAATTTCTCTTTGAAAGAGATGGGCGGTTCAGAAATATGAAAAATATATAAATAAATAACCAATTAAATAAATACCTAAATACATTAAAATATTAACCAATATTTTTAAAAACCATATTCATATCATATTGAAGGTAAAGGTTCCCCTCACACATATATGCTAGTCGTTCCAGACTCTAGGGAGCGGTGCTCATCTCCATTTCAAAGCCGAAGACTCAGCGCTGTGCGAAGACGTTTTCTATGATAATGTGGTCGACGTGACTAAACGGTGAAGACGCACAGAACACTATTACCTTTCCATCAAAGGTGGTTCTTATTTTTCTACTTGCATTTTTACATGGTTTCGAATTGCTAGGTTGGCAGAAGCTGGGACAAGTCACGGGAGCTCACTCCCTTATGCGGCGCTAGGGATTTGAAACACTGAACTGCTGACCTTTCTGATCGACAAGCTCAGCGTCTTAGCCAATGAACCACCGTGTCCCTCATATAGTATTAGTTTAACTTTAATATAACACATAAACATTTGTTAACTGTAAATCAATATATTTAATAATCCACAATATTTTTCTAGTCAAATAAAATCTAATCCCCAAATACCATACTATTTATCCTGAGGAGAAAAAAAATAGCGCATGCAATAGATTTTATTTATTTATTTTATTTGTTTACTTATTTATTTTAATTCACGCACCCCTGTGCTCCTTTCTCATCAGCAAAGCACTTGAGCATTGTGTCCCTGTAGCCTTCAGCAGCCCTTTGGAAAAAGCCTTTGCCAACTGAAACAGAGTTTTGGAGGAAGGCGTCCGCCTCTCCCAAGCTTTGCTGGTGCTGACAAAGGCTTTTTGCAAAAGGCTGCTAAAGCCTACAGGGACGCAATCTCCCTACAGGTGTTAGCAAGGAAATGGCAAATGAAGGGAAGGCCTGAAGGACTAAAGCCTTTCCTTCATTTGCAAATGTCCAGGCCTCAATTCTCTGAGAATAGAGGCCTAAAGTGCAAGATCATGCGTGATCAGTAGCATGAGATCTCGCGCTACTGATTTTGCATGATCTCACAGTACATTAGGTCTCTGTTCTCTATAAATGCACTGAAAGCCTGAAGCAATGACATAGGCAAAGAACCCGTGACAGAGAAGAGATCTTTGAAAGGTGAGTCTCCACAGGCCGAGTGTCTGTCAAGACCTGGGGTGTGTTTGTGAATAGACAGGGAGAATGTTGCAGAGCCCCTGTGGTCATTCGTAAGGGCAAACAACTGCTGCAACATTCATAATTTTGGAACTTGTTCATAAACGCTAGGGAGCGCTTATTGCGTAACTTCGAATGTTCGCTAAAGGAATGCTCGAAATCTGAGGATTACCTGTACAACATAGGTTTCATTGTATTTAGTTTTGTTATGTGAATTTGCAACTTAGTTGTCAATTAATTCTAAAATATAATTTATAAAAACACTTCGATACTGAGCAACGGATTCTAGTCTATTAGTGAAATTCAGTATAAACCAACCTCATGTAAGTAATCTTGTACAGAGATCATTCACAGTTAAACGGTGATGATAAAGTAACTTTGCCACCTGATTTTTGCAGTCTATAAAGCAAGGGAAAATTGAAGTAAGAGCATTAGCACAGTTGCACTTTCACGCAGAGTCTGCTTCACTTAGCTAAGTTGTTGGTCTCAATTGTGGTTGCTAAACAAGGACTTGCCTGTATTTCATATTCCTATCCCTAAAAACCCAGCACACATAACAGAATGAATCTGAAAGAACTATCTTCCACTCTTTTTGATTCCCCAGTTCTGGATCCTGGCACTAAATAGCCTAAGTCTGTGAGAAAATATAATATTCTCTGATCTTTGCTTTGTCATTTACTTCAATTTATTTGACTAGATCTGTTGTTTGAATTATGGGACAGGATGGAAGAGCTAATAGGCCTTTAAAATATTTTCATATTTAATTTTACAGCAAATTACACTGTTTGCTCAGCATTTAGAATCACAAATCACTATTGCTATTATGCCAACATTTACTGCATTTAATGTAAATATATGTATATACTCTCCTCCCATCTCAAACGAGAACTCTGGGCATCTCATAATCTAAAAACAACACTATGAAATAATTAACCAGAAACAAATAAAAACAGAAACAACAAAAACCTGGCACCACACCCAAACTCTCTTGATGCAACCCATAACAGTGTCTTCTAACTGCAGCTTCAACCTATCCTTTGATAGGCTTTGAGGGAAAGCCAGTTCTTCAGTTTCCCAAAGGTTCAATGGATGGGTGGGTGGGCGGGCTGCCCCAGAAAACATATTAAAACTTTATTAGCTGAAACAAAGAAAGTCATGCATGATTAAAATTCATTTTTGAATTCAAGATAGTTTAATGAAATTCATTCTGAATATAACTTAAAGGCCTCTTCATTGTTGGCTTCAACATCAATACTATCTTAAAATAGAATTATCCCTTGAAAATTGGTCACCATCACCTTTACATCTGCTAGATTATTCCAACCTGTCTCTCAGTGGATTTCTTGGTAATACCAGAAGAATCATGAGGCTACTGTAATCGTGCTTTGTGTGACGATACCATTCTAGTTTAACTTGCTTTAAAACCTTGAAACATATCAATTAAATATTTATTTATCTATGTAAAAGATTTGTATAGCCATCCGTTTTAAAAACAACTTTCAGGGGCTCGCAACAATAAAATAGGTTTACTTATAAATGATAAACAAATTATAATGCAATAATTATAAAATCTAAAACCATAAAATAAAAAACCAAAACTCAGCATGTCAGCCATCCCTTTGGGATGACCCACAATTACTACCAGATAGCCTCATTCTGTTCCACCCCCAGGATAAAAAGCCAGATCTTGATAGCCTTCCAAAAGCCTAAAAAGGGGGGGAGGGAGTGGGGAAAGAAGCTGTAAAATAATCAGGAGTAGGGTGTTCCATAATGTACGGGCAGCCATGGAAAAGACAGTCTGCTGGATGGTAAGACTTCATGAAAGGGACCTGAAGCGTGCCTAGCCTATCTAATCTGGTAGGATCGGTAGATACTCTCAGATTCAGGGGGTCCAGTAAATAAAAGTGGTTCTATGCTATGTAAGGATTTAAAGGTGAAAAACAGTATCTTGAATTGCACCTAGAAGAAACCGGAAGCCAGTGAAGCTCACAAAACAGGTGTAACATGGAAAAACCTAGGATCTCTCAGTATTACACATGCCACTGTGTTCTGAACCAGTTGTAATTTCCAAATGAGGAGCCATGCGTAAAATTCTCTGCAAATATTCCATACTGGAAGAGACTAAGGAATGAGCGACATTGAGCAAATGTCTCCCGATCCAGGAAAAAGCAAAACTGGCACGCAAGACAAATCTGTGCACGAGCCATGGCAGTCACCAGCACCTTAAGCAGGAGCAGAATCAAGGAGGGCCTCAAACTGTGTATGAGCTCAATGTGTACACACACACACACACAAACCAGTTTGAAATTCATTTTTTTAAAGTATTCTGATCACTTCTGGAATGACGATCCTGACAGAGTTCAAATAAAATAACGTTGAACTTCAGAAGAAAGAGGTTTTCTGTGCATATTCTGTGATTTTGCTACTGGGCAAGGCAGCTTCATCTGAAGCAGACTTTTCCTTAAGAATAAATAAAAACCAGATGTCTTGAAAATCATTGTTTAATACTACCAACCACATGTTAAAAAATAATAGACCTAGTACTGTATCAGTAGGAGAGAATATTCTTGTTCAAACAGTAGCATGGCAAGATCTGTCACATGAAATAAACCTAGTAAGGCACTAAAAATAAGTTCTACTCAGGCGTTTAAAATTAATAAAATATTGTCTCTTCTTGCAGCTGAAATGGCACCTAAGAATTTATTAAATGTAATTGTAGAAATAAAAGTCACATGCTACAATAGTAGATAATAGAAGCTAGTGATCTGACAGGGGTCAGTTGGCATGATAATAATTTAAAACCCTTTATTAGATTATATCTGCAGAGAAGAGATGAGGCTAACTGAAGTTAATATTAATGATTTGCTTTATTCTGATTATTTTAATACAATACACACTTTTAAGACAATTATACCTATATTTTAGTTATTTACTTGTCTAAAAAAACGGCCTTGAAAAACATACGTTAATATGTATTGAAAAGTTAATTTTTTATTTGCCTAGTTAGACTGTGCAGATACTTCTTACTATAATCCTCAATTTCTGAGAAACTCAATTTTAAAAGCAATCCATTAAACAATGAATATGTTTGATTCAATTAATATTGGTTTTCTTTGAGGGCGGGAGGGAGGCTCATTCCTTATGCAAAGATCTAGTTCATTTTGAATATTTAAGTTTTCTTTAATGTAGACAAAATCATTTTTGGCGTCTTTATACATGAAAGCCACTATGATCCGTAGGCTAAAAAACAAAAACTTATATATTTCTGTATTTTTTAGGTGGTAGGTAAACCTTTATTATAATCTTTGACCAAAATGTGTTACATAGATAGACAGATGATGAATGAATGAATGAAGATATAAAATATCCATTAAAATAAAATAAAAAAGAAGTTAAGTGCGTTAAAGAGGAAAGGAAGAAGATGAGAAGCTAAGTATACAACAGGATAGTATTGCCATAGCTATCAAACTGCATTGGATTATATGTATACAAACTTTGTGTACTAGCACAGTTATCTCGTGAGAAAAATGTGGAGGGAAAGTGCTAACTCCACATAGGTTTATTATTATCAGTGATCAAAACTGAATGCAATTTTAGAACAATTACAGTAAAAAAGATACAGACCTCTATAAAATAAGATAAAATGTGTTTTTTTTTAAAAAAGTCTGAAAATATTATTAGCACTTAAACGTATTTATCGATTATGAAAAACAAATGGAATCACTTATTTTCATTTTAATTCAATAATGAGAAATTTCTAGGCTACAGGGATAAATCTAGTAAAATGACATAAGTGATTTCATATCTAGTACTGGTGCTAGAGAATCAGAATGGTGAGTTGTTTAATATGCCAGGCGAGAAACTAAGAGACTATGACTTCTAGTCCTGCCTTCGGCACGAAGCCAATGGGGCCAGTCACTCCTTCTCTGCCCTAGAAAAAAAGCAATGGTAAACCATTTCCAAATATCTTGCTCAGAAAGCTTTAGAGAAGTAGCCCAGTCAGTTACCAGTAGTCCCAATGATTCCAAGGCATTCCTCTTCCCAAAGGCATCCCCCACCCCCAAAGTGACCACTGACTGGTACTTAACATTGTAAAATCATAAGGTAACAGTTTTAAAATTCTACCCATAGGGATCCTAACATTCTAAACAGAGAAAGCTAAACTGTCTTATGATGAATATAAGTAATCCTTGACTTACAACTATAACTGAGCTTTGAATTATGGTCATAAGTTGTCTCAGCTGTTAAGCGGGCCACCACATGACCATGCCCAATTTTACGACCTTTTTTGCAGCAGTTAAGTGAATGTGGATGTCAAAAAAGCAAACGCCATGGTTGTTAAGAAAATCTATTGTTCTCTATGGGTACTTTTTGCTGGAAACTGAGTCACTGTAAATGCAGCCAATTGCCAAGTAACCAAAATGTGATCATGCCACCATAAGAACTCACTATAGCTGTCGAAACTTTGAGTCCGGGTAATATGTAGTCCCGAGGAGATTGTTGCAATTTATACAATTCAACCTGTATTAATATCTTGACCCATTTTATGAATTCCAAAGGAAATCCGAATTGTTTAATATGACAAACATGTCCTGTTTATATATCTTGTCAAAGGCATTTTCAGAATCACATGGTAAAATTGATCTTTGTTTTTATTAAAGTTTATACTAACCTAATATTGTCTTCTGTTTGCCTAATGTTTATAAATTTGATCCTTCTTAGTAACAAACAATATCATTTGCTGTAATGTATTTAGTAACACTGTTAAAATCTTTTTATCAACATTAATAAATGATGATAATTAGCACACTGAGTGTGATCTATATCTGCTTGTATTAATATAATGCTATTTAAATGCTGCTGATGAAACTCCCTTATCAAATATCTCATCATACAATTGAAAAAGTTTTGGCACCAGAAGTTTTATTAACATTTTATACCACCTAATAGGGAATCCATCCAATCTTGGTATTTCACGTCATTATAAAATCACTTTTTAAATCTCTCACTCAGTAGAGCAAATAAAAATTGTTTTTCTGTAACATCTAAATATGATAGGTTAATTCTATTTTTTAAAAGCCTCTATATTTTCATTCTATACGTTCTCTAGTTTGCTATATAACTCTGAAATTTTTTAAATTGACAATTTATACCTATTGAAGTTTTATATATTTTACCTCTTTCACCTCTAATAGTTGGAATCACTGCCCTAAATTTCTTTTGCTTTAAGCAATTAGCCAAAATGTTGCTGTATCTTAATGAGTCTCCCTGTTAATTCTATTATAAATATGTGAGCATCAATTCTGTCTGTTATAGACAGTATTTTATTCAAATTTGTTCTTCTGTATTTGTAATACTTGCTCATAGATATTGCAATTCATATTTCAATTTTTTTTCATTTTTAATCTTGCTCTATATGATGCATAAGCTGTGATTCAACAGATATCTTTATACTTCCCTTTCAAAAATTTATGCACCTATTATTTATGAATTCATATCAATTACACTAATTTTATGCTTAAACTGGTATCTTCCTCTGAAGACCGTAATAATCAAACAGCTCAAATTTGTAAATTGTGCCAAGGTGAGCACAGAGCCAACTTTTAACATTATTCTAGAAATGTGCACTGGAGAAGGGTGATTTTAATTGACCAGCTGAAAGAAACCTATTTAATGAACTGTAGGATGAGCTGGTTCAACAAGAAATACTTGATACATTAGATTGAGGGCACATGCTTAGTCTCTATTTATATTGTAGTATTTCTTTGCATTTATCTACCCTGAAAAAAAATCCTTTAATGTTTGTGGAACTAAGCGCCATTTTGCAAGCAAGTACCTTGATTGTCCCAAGCCTGCCTTCCCAGGAATCTCAGGATCCCACTTGAGAAGTTCAGAATTTGGGTTATCCAACAAATAAGAAGACTCCTGATATAGAATTCAAAGCACTGGCTATTCATCCTATTTGATTTACTTCAGATAAACATTCTCCTGCCCTAATGAATTCTGGATTCACAAACTATTAATGTTGTACTGGGAGTTGAGAATAACTTTGGGAGACATGTGGAAAAGCCACAGCCTAGGCAATGGTCTCCTGAGAGAAATTATACAGAAAAATATGAGTCCAAAGGAGGAATGGGAGTAGAGAAAGCATCTCAGAATTATTATAGCCCATTGCATCTGGACATTGTTTGTAAACATGTCTTGCCAACTCAAGACAATAGACCCAATTATGCAACTAGAAGCCACTCATGAAAAAATGTAAGTTCCTATGCTTGTATACTATAAACATGGTTCCAGAAGCCCAGGACCCTACATCTGCACAAGTTGGCTTCTTCAAAGGTACTTACTGATAACAATTTCACAAGAGGTTTATTGGACACACTACATCTCCAGCCTCAAGGGAAACTTTTCTTGTCATGTAGAAAGATGAGAGTGGTTCATGAATTCAGACCTTTGAACTCAATAACAATATTGGATTGATTCTCTTTCCCAATGATCTTTGAACTTTTGGAACAGTTATAAAAGATAATTTAGTAAACATGTTCAAACAGGTATTACTGTAAAGAAGGAACATAAATACTTAATTGCTTTGATATATGGTGTGAAAGATTAAATATATAACTAGACAACCTGTGATCCTTTGGGTCATCATTTCAGAAATATTTCCTTACTTGATTTCTCAATGCCTTCATGGCAGAACTTCTAATATGCTGCCTTCCTTGGAAAAGTTCTTAAAAATTCAGGGAGATATTCAGAGATGTGAAAATAGCCTATTTTGAACTCAAGTTATGGACAAATTATTAGATTTTTGTTATGAAAATTAGTGTGTCCTGAGAGATTGGAATGAAATGGCTTTCCCACAAAAGATAGTGTTTCTGTGAAAAATATTTAAAATACACGAGGTAAACTACCAAAGATTTTTTGTTGTTGTTGAACAAATAATTTGGAGCTTGTTGATGCATGAAGATATAAAAATGATGACTCCAAAGAATATTTTTCTGCAAGACATAAATGTCTTCAAAAATAGGTATGATTTGAATTTCTAAGACTTTGGCTATTAATTTTTATGAAGTCAAGATATTACCACATACTTTTTTACACAATAATCAAGTGACTTTAACTTTTAAAAAGTAAAATTGACCTTTTAAGTGGAGATTGAATTAGATTTGTTGTTACAAAAGGAACTGGTAGAGGACTATCAATAGAGTTTAAAGGATTTTTTTGAGAAACAAACAGGTAAAAATTGTTTAGTACGCAAATAAAATGAGAAAATATTTTATACAACAATAATAGTGAACTTAAAAAGAAAAGGCAAGAGAAAATACAAATGATTTTGGATGGGATTAAAAAAAGAATCTAAAAAGCTCTAAGGATGACCACTATTATCAAATTAAGCTTTTACAGAGGCAATTATCTATGTTAACAATGTGAGAGATGGAAATAAAGGTCAACCTTATAAAACAAAACAAAATGGAATTTGCAAATAAACCAGAGAAACTGTTAGCATAAAAGCTGCGAAGAGAGTGGCAATGTTACAAGAAGGAAATATTGTAATAACAGATAATGTAAACATTCAAAAAGAAAGGTTTTATCAGTATACTACTTTATGAAAAGATCAAGAAATTTCCTCAAAAAAGTGATATTGCTATAATAAGAATTTACCAAAGATTACTGAGAATAGAATAACAGAGTTGGAAGGGAACTTGTAGGTCTTCTAATCCCCTCCGTCAAGCATGAAAATCTATACTTTCAAACAAATGGTTGGCCAATTGAGAAATTTTGAATGGATCTATAACAGCAAATAAAGCTATTGAACAGACTAAAAGAAGAAAGTGACCTAGTTCAGAAGGGCGGCCAGCTTCTTACTACAAATATTTTGAGGATGTGTCTTTACAATCTTTACAACAAACAATGAACATTATTGTACAGAATGGAAAGAATCTTGATAGCTAGAAAAAAGAAGCTTAAATAGTATTAATATCTAAATAAGCACAAGATTTTAGCCTTTAACAAGAAATTATCACTCAATATCTTTATTGAATAATGGCTATAAATTGTTTATTGTGATTTTGGCTGAAAGTTTAAAGATAATTTTATAGGACTGTATTCAAAAAGATGAATGCAAGTTATCTAAAAGACAATTACAGGATAATATTCAATTCACTTGATCTTAATCAAAAAGCTGAGAAATGGTGAAATAATATTAGAAATGTTTTGGCTATTTTGGAGTACTTAGAGGGGAAAAAAGAACAAAAACAAGCTGCATTCATATTCTTAAATTTAGAGAAGGTATTTGATCCTTTGAATTGGATTGTCTTGTTTAACATTCTGGAACATATGAACCTTGGATATAATATTATTAAATGATTAAGATCAATTTATATTTTACAAAAAAGCACAAATAATTGTTAATAAGAGAACTAACAAAAACTTGTAATACACAAAAAATGACAAGACTGTTTTCTGTCACCACTATTGTCATTTTAGTTCCTGAAGTACTGAATAGCGACATACGAAAATATGAGACAATTATAGAAGATAAGGTTAAGAAAGGTTATTAAGTATAAGTTAAGGGCATTTGCAGTTGATATGGAAATTCCATTAGATGGAGTAGAAACAATGGGAAAATTAACTTTTGTATATCAGCATATTTTAAGATCAATAATCAGAAGACAAAGTTGTCAATGAAAATATGAAATTAAAAACAAGTAAAACTAAGAAAACTTAAGATTGAGAATAAAGTAAAATATTGGGTATTACTGACAAATATGAATTGTAAGTTATTTCAAAATAGAAACTGGAAGATTGACTTTGATCCAGTCTCTTAGACCAGTGTTTTTCAACTACTGTGCCGTGGCACACTAGTGTGCCGTGACATAGTGTAAGGTGTGCCGTGGGAGAATTACTTTATATATAGTCAATATAGGCACAGAGTTAAAAAAATTTAACATTTTCTAATGGTGGTGTGCCTCGTGATTTTTTTCATGAAAAAAGTGTGCCTTTGCACAAAAAAGGTTGAAAAACACTGTCTTAGACCAACTCACTTCACAAGGTAATTGTGGGGAAAAGAGGAGAAGGAAGGAGCATTGTGTATGTTCATTGCCTTAAGTTACTTAATAAAAGTAATAAAATCAGGAAAAAATAATAAAATAAAATAAATTTAAAAAAGATTAAACAAATTAAAAATAAATGGAAAGGTATTCCAAATGACATTAAGATGGAGAAATTAAAATTTTCACTGTGATGAAAATGAAGTCTTTTGCTGAGAATATTTTTGTTTCAGACAATAATCTTTTTATATATATGGCAAAGAAAAAATACTAATTAAATATAAAGTGCTAGATAATGCAAAGGAAAAAAGAGAAGTGGGTTTAGAAGATTTGAAGTTGTATTTCGCAGCTTGTTGTTTGTTCTGGATAAAATAATGGATGCTGCTGAGAAACGAGACTTAGAATTAAAAAGTCGTAAACTGAAGTTTGGATGACATGGATAGTTATGGTACAATAAAAAGTAAAAATTAATGTGTATTTTAGAAGACATTTTATTAGACATTCCATATTTAGAATATGGAATAGAGATAAACCCAGGTTGTCCTGAAAACTCGTTTGCAGATCTCAGCTCAAAAAGTATGGCATAGAAGAGAAGCATCACAAAAAAACAAATGAAGAATTATTAGAAAACCATCAAGGAGAATTTAAAATTAAATCAAGGGGGCAGAGTTTTTTTATTTTTTATCTTTCTTTTTTATTTTCTTTTTTTGGTGCTTTTAGCTTTGTATTTTTTTTCCCATTTTCTTTTTCTTTCTTACTTTATATTAATTTCTATTAGTTTTTCCTTCTTTTTTAAAAGTTTAAGATAAATCAATAGACAATAGACAGACAGACACACACATATTTTGGACCATACTTCTACATAAGAGTATTGTGAAATTCAGCCTTGGAAAGTGAATATCATAACTCTGTTTTTTAAATAAGGCAGGATTCCCATACTTAACACCTCACGTTCATGCTGTTTCTAATTTCCCCTTTAAATGAATTAATCATGCTACAGGTTCACTTACTTTTGTCATTCACATGTATAGAGCACCGCCATCTCTCATCCATTTCCTAACCTGGAGCCAGTCTGTTTTGTTATGCTCTGATAGTACTGTAGTTTTTTGATATAAGTTTCTCATCAGGACAAGGAGATGTTCTGGGTATTGAAGCAATGTAGAATAAACAACTTTATTTGCAAATACTGAACCAAAGGTCGAAGATTAATATAATTGAAGGAAGTTACGGTCATTGCATAGCATTGGTTCCACTCCTCTAAGTTTGTTATACTCATTTAAGTTCTTCTCTAATATCAGGCCCTCTGTTTGTCCCATTTTATTTCTATTCAGTTATATTGTCCCACTCCAAGTATCTCGTTATGTTATCATCCCTATGGCCTCTTTGACTGCTAATTTACTCTTCAGAAGTATATTTTGATTAAACTATCCTACTTCAAACATTCAGAGTGATTTTGAACTGGATGTTTGCCTCATAGAATCGGTTTAAAACCTGTTTTGCTGCCTTTCAGTATTATTTTAGGCATTTACTTCCATCCTTGTCCATTCTAAATGTTTTAAACTGATTCTATGAGGCAAACATCTAATAAAACAATAACATAAATAAAATAAAATGGAATATCCCTATTACCTATGCATGCGGTTTTATAGAAAGGTCTTCAATCATTTTAATACTTTTATAAATCCATTTTTAAACTGAAGTATAATGTAGTTACTTTTCCATTCTGAATCTACCTAACTAGTCAAAAATAAAGCCATTTGAGTGCAGCAAATGGAGAATCTTCTTCTCTTGTTCAAAATATTCTACATTAACTTTGTTCACAATACACAGGAGACCTCAACTTACTGTCACAATCGGAACTTCCATCGCTCAACAATGTGGCATTAAATGAGTCATGCCAATTTTACAACCTTTTTCGTATGACAGTTAAGCAAATCTGGCTTCCCCCTTTGACTGTGGATATCAGAATCTGGCTGGGAATATCACAAATAATGATCATGCAACCCTAGGACGCTGCAACCATTGTAAATATACTGTATGCCAATTGCCAAGAGCACAAATTTTGATATGACCACAGGAACAGTGTGATGGCTTAAAGTGCAAGGACTGGTTCTAAGTCTCTTTTTCATTGCCATTGTGACTGTGAACGGTTGTTTAAAAAAATGGTTGTAAATTGAAAACTACTTATAAAACTATCCTTCTATCCCAGGGGTCTGCAGTCTTAAACACTCAAAGAGCTGTTTGGACCCGTTTCCCACAGAAAACAAAACACCGGGAGCCACAAAACCTGGGTGGGCGTGGCCAACTCGATATCACTCATTCCCACCCAGACACATGCCGCCCCCAGTAACGGGTACCCAGGTTTTTTGGATCCAGGTGGTTTTTTTTCTATGGGAAAGGGACCAAATCTCCCACATTGTGCAGCGTGCTTTCACTGTAGTATCCAAGGCGCTGCAAGAACAGCAGGCAGGTCATGGAGGGGGCATTGGGTCTTCCCCCCGCGCCCTGCCAAAAGAAAAGCCAGCTGGGCTAGAAGCCTCCTATCCTTCCTCCTGTTCCTTTCCCTCTACCACCCACTCAATTTCATTTTGGGACAGAGGGGGGCGGCTGGAAACGTATGTTAGAGTGATGTTGGAGCGTGCCTTCTGCCTCTCTGGCGCTCGGCCTGCAACTCTCTGCGCTCCTCCAGGCCCGGCTTGCTGAGGAGGGGGGAGCAGCCCTGACACCTCCACTTCCCCCCTCCACATGCCCAGCCATAGCTGCCTGGCTTCCTCAAAGGCGCAGCATATTTCAAAGATGGCAGCTCGTGTCTGGAGGTGCCAAATAGTGTTCCGCTGTGAGAGCCGGGCCAGGCCTCTCCACCATCCAACTAGCCAATGGGGGCACTTCTGCTGGGCCAGCCTCCGCCCCTCCCACTGGGCTTTTGTGCTCAGCGCTTGGCTGGGGGAGGGGAGAAGTTCCCCACACAACCTTCTTTCTCTTAGCCCCACCAATAGGGGAGGAGGAAGGGTAGGCTTTGGGGATGGCCCACCCTGCAAGATCTGATCCCGTCGTTCTCTCCCAGCTCTCTTTGCTGGCGGCAACAGCAAATTCTACAATGAAGGCAAAATCCTGTTGCCATGCAAAGGAAATTACGGCGGCACTTCGCTCCCACACTAAGGTTCTGTCCATTGCCACTGCCACAACAGCTCTTTCATCCCTCTGCTGCAACAGGGTCACAGGGAGCCACAGCAGAGGGGTGAAAGAGCCACATGCATCTCTGGAGCGTTGGGTTGCCAACACCCATTCTATCCTTTCACAAGGGTCTAAAGACCTGGCTCTGCCAATTGGCACTGTCAGAACGGTGGAGGTGGTTGATTAACATCAGATTCCACCTCCCCCCAACTCTACCCCAGATTCTCCATGTGTCCTTAGGTTTTAACGTTTGATTTTAATTATTTATGTTTTAATTGCATATGTACAGATACATTTTTATAACTGTGAGCCGGCCAGGATTAGCTACCCTATGGTAAGATGGCCAGCCAATAAATTAAATAAATAAATAAATAATAATAATAATAATAAATAATAAATAACAATAAAGCTTAATTTTATCATATTTTACAATAGAGTATTGTATTTTACTATACCTTAATGCTATATGTTGTTGATTAATAAACCAGTAATTATTGATTAATTCAATATTTGATGATTCTGTTTTCCCTTGGTTTGTTTTGTTTTTACATCTTTATGTTTTCTGATTGCTATTTTTCTTTAATTTAAGAACTGTGGCAGTTTTGTCTACATTTTGTATTTTTTCTAAATTTAAATTTATTTTTTTAAATGAGTTTTAACAGCCAAAATTGTATGTTCTTTTCCACAGATTTTTAAAAAGCTCTGCTGTTTCCTAGTTTATACAGCTTACACAATAAAAGTGTACATAATTATTTTTTATTTGTTTTTTATTTACATAAACTCTGTAATTATTGAAAATATTTTGCAACAAAATGTGTAACTTAAATATACTGCTTTATAGAGCATGAAATGTTTAACCCTGATATATATGAAATCACATTGGAACATTACAACTATGGTTTCAAACCATTTGATTTTGCAGTTACATAAAAAGTTACAACTAATGGGGAATTCACTACTTCTCCGTTCCGCTGAAATCTCTTGGGTTTCCTGAACAATCTGTCCACAGAGGATTTTCAGAACAAATTCAAAATGCTGGATGATGAATTGTATAGATTTGGGAGAAAATTGACGGAAGCTGCTTTATGAAAAAAATGTTATAGATGATAAGGGACTTTAGAGAGATACTGTATTACACGTAGAGGTCTGACACAACATTTTATGTACCATCTATGAAATTGTTTAATTTTTCCACTGACATCAATTGACAGATCTCTTCTCCAACCCTGGAAGAACCCAAACCCATTTTTTTCAATGTGATAGCTAGCTAGCCAAATTACTTTCCTGTTCTAACTAGTTTCCAGGACTATTTACCCCGTTCCCATTTTCCCAACAGTCTATGCTAATGTTATTATAACATAATTATTATGATTTGAGAGGGAATACACTACGGAGATTTTACCTAAAGAATTTTCATCCTCCTGTATATCTTGTGCTATTACAGTCTACTGACATTTCCTTCGGATTCATGACTAGAAGCAATTTTGCCTTCAATGTCACAAGAATAGGAAGATTTGAGTCAGCATAACTATTGCAGGAGTTTGCAACAGTTTCTGTTCCAATTTTTTAGCTACGCCAAACCCAACTACAACAAATAATTAATCTTACTATGGATGTCTACGGGTAGCTTTCGCTGCTATTACTAGGAATATTTTTTAAAATAGTCCTTAAATGTGAAGGAGACATAATTCTGAATGTTCTTTTAATTTCTTGTCTTCTTTTATTTTCCTGCCTCCTCATTCAATCACTCCACTTTTCCTCTTATGCAGCTACATGAATAAGGGGAGAAAATCTGACTAAATCCTGAACTACTGATTATTGGTCCCTTGGATCACAATGTAGTGCTCAAGGGCATCAAAGCCTCAATCAACAGAACCCCCAGGCAACATCAAAGAACATGAGGAAATAATTGAAGCTTTCAAAACCTTCCTTCACTGGCAAACAAAAGGCCACCATGAGATGCTTAGGCAGTGATATCAAACTGAAACTCATGCTCAGTATACCAACAACCCAGAGATCAAAGCAACAGAAATCTAGGCGTGTGTGTGTGTGTGGTGTCTTTTAAGATGCAGGTCAAAATGACTACATGTACTTGTTCCAATGACAAAACAGTACAAACTGAGCACTTACATATTCCTATGTGCAGGTTTTCTTCATGGCTCAATTATAAGCCATTATGGCTCTGAAAAATTAACACGGTTTTCAAGACTAAAGGTACTCCCATTTGGAAGCAACGTTCCCATGGATAATTTATCTGTAGATGAACACTCTATTTACAAGCTTTCTGCCTGGGAATCCTTATGGCATCTTCATCCTTCATAAATTGCGCCCTTGTATGTCAGAATCTAGTTTTCAAGGGAAGACACTCTAATGCCTCTTTGCTTGAGAATCCTGAGTTCAGGGGCTGAACAACTCATCTCAGTCCTCTGACACTTGTCTCCAAGTGACTATCTGGGATTTATGGCACATTTCCACCTATCTGAATTTTAAACAGCATAAATCAATATTAGAAGAACACATGTATATATTCATTATTTCCTTCCAGGGTAACCAAAAGTATTGCAAACTGCAAAAAAGAAGAAACAGCAAGCTGAAAAAACTGAAGGTATAACAGATAAAAAACATGGGAATACAACTGAATTTGATTTACTGGTATACCAACACCATCCACTTTGTCTCACATTTACTAGGCCCTTTTAAAAGTAATCCATAGACACTACATTAACTTTATGTTTATCCTGGCAAGTCAAACTCAAAATTTCCAGATCATATGCTAGGCAGAAGAATATTCTTTCATACAGATTTTTTTCATGTTTTTCAAAAAATATTCTATTAAGTAACTATTTTGTCTACTCACTCAATTTTTTTTCATACATGAACAATGCAAACTTTCAAGTTTCTGTTAAAACTAAATGCTTTAATTTTGAGATGCATATCTCGTATTCCATTATATGAACTAAGCTACAATGCACAAACATGCATTCAAATTCATGTCCCCAACCCAAACTACTCTAATTTTACCACCAATATTCCTTATCCATTTATCTGTAAATATATTAAACAATCAGAAGACATCACACATCCTTTATCTAATTACCACTCAATAATCAAGCATTCATTACATATGCCTCTTATATTCACACATCATATTCAAATTATATTCACATTCATCAACCAATCTTCAGTTTCATATTCACATTTCCCCCCATAATTCAAATTCATTTTTTTATCATGGGTTCTCTCTTTCTTATTTACCTTATTGCATTTATACAATTCAATTAAAAACTGGCTTGCACATCCTCTGCACAGCATAAAGTTGCAGCGTACCTTTAAATTTTGCTCATTTTTATGTTCCACCTATCTCCAATACAGTCCTTTCAGCAGTTCCAAAAAGGTACCACATGAATTTATGTTTTGTTAGCTTCCTCCCATAATTGGGGCATACCAGGGGTTGTAACTTTAAATATATACATACATACATACATACATACATACATACATACATACATATTTACATCTTAGGCAGATGTGTTAACCACTAAGCCACAAGGTCCTTCTCCGTTATCAGCTGAGCCAGGGAGATAGGTATATATTAAGTGTTACAACCCCTGGTATGCCCAAATATGGGAGCTAGCTGATGAGAGCTAAATAGCTTGAAATAGATCTATTCTAGTCTCCCTTTATTTATTTATCAGCACAAATACAACACAAATGTAACAAAGTCAACAGCAAAAATATTGGGTTTCTGTCTGGATGGTCTTTTGCGATGAGCTGATGGAAAGAGAGTGGAAGCAGTGGGCTTCCTCCCATATTTGGGCATACCAGGGGTTGTAACACTTAATACATACCTATCTCCCTGGCTCAGCTGATAACGGAGAAGGATCTTGTGGCTTAGTGGTTAACACATCTGCCTAAAATGTAATACAGCACAGGTTCTAATCCCAGTAAGGGTATGGCTAGCTGATGAGAGCTAAATAGCTTGAAATAGATCTATACTAGTCTCCCTTTATTTGTTTATCAGCACAAATACTATATATATATATACCAGGAACCAACATTTGCCTAGTTTCTGGTAAAAAAACCCAGCCATGGCAGTTTACTTATTCTATTCACTTAATAACTGCCATGTTCCCTTAACAATCATGTGAGTTATTTAAAGTCTGCTACAAAAAAGGTTGTAAAATTGGGAACAATCATATGGTGACCCACTTAATGAAGGACATGACTTATTTTTTCCAAGTTCTTTTTTGTATTACTTTATAATATAAAATACAAAAGTACAAAAGCAAATAATAAGAAAAATAGGGGAGGGGAAGGGGAAAGTGTAGAAAAGAAAGAAAATGTGTTGACTTCCCACTTCCTATGGTGCTGTAGAGTAAGATAACAACATCAAGCCTCAAACTTTTTACTTTTACATAATAGTATAAAGTAGCCATTTCTATAACAACAAATCTATTTAATCAGTAAAACCCAAAACCAAGGTTTCATTTTTTTTCTCCCATCTGAAGCACAAAGTCCTAAAACAGCTTCCAAGTAGAAACAAAAGTAGTTGTGTTTTTTTCTTTAATCAAAGCAGTCATTTAACCATCTGTGCAAACTTCATCAACTTTTGCAACCACTGGTCCATTGTGGGAATCAAAATGTCCTTCCATGTTTGGGCATAAAAATAATCTTGCTGCAGCCAGCATATATAACATCAAAGTTTCAATTTTTTTCCCAAATCTTTTTTCATTAAACTCAAAAGAAAAGATTCTGGTTTTATTTTTATATTCACTTTGAGAATCTTCAGTGTTAGGATATCAATCAACTCCAATATTTCTTTGCTTTATAAATGTCCACCATAAATGATAAAAGGTCTAGGTTCAATTACAGTTGTAAGTCAAGGACTACTTATAGTGAAAATAGGGGTATAAGTATAGAGTTATGCTTAAATTTGCCAACAAACAAGCTTGCCTTAGGCACTAAAATGTTCTTAATTGTCAGGTGCAAGTAATCAGAACATAAGTTGAGTTCAAAGCACTAAAAGTTAATTACATGCTATCTATACACAAGTGTCTTGTCTACTGAAGGTCAAGCCAAATTTGAACTAGATAAGGGTCAATGGATTGGGGAGGGGATGGACTTGGGTCCTTTGTGAAAGCATAGTGACTCCAAAATGATGATGACCGTTGGCTAACCTGAATGGCTGTTCTCTAGGTACTGTGGGAGTGTCCAAGCATGGGTTAACTTCAGCTTGCTGCCCAAGGACTGAGTTCAAAGTTTGTGTAGCCACTTCTCCTGCTCCCTTTAGAGGCTTAGTTTAAAAAAACGAAGATATGAGATCTAGAAGGATGCTGTAAGGAGTAAGGTCTATGCCATGGAGGTGATAGTTCACGCACCCGCAGGTGACCCCAGGGCGGGGTTGGACATTCCCGCAGCGCCTACAGAACGACCATTCAGTTATCCCAACGGTCATTCTCCTAGGCGCTGCTTGGAGTGTCCAAGCATGGGACATACCCAAGCTATGTAGTCCCAGAGTGGGAAGAAGGAAAGTCCTGGTTAGTAGGGGCCGCGAGGACCCGTTGCAAAACTCTTCTTCCAAATGAAGCCTCTGCAGCGGCAAAGGAGTCCAGTCTGTAATTCCGGATGAACGGTGATGGCGAGGACCAGGTAGCCGCCCTGCAGATCTCTTCAATAGGTGCTTGAGTGGCACAAGGAACAGGTCTGGACTGTTGCTCATAAGCCATCTTAATGCAAGCACACAGCCAACAACCTGGTGGAAGGTGATACCTTCCTGCCCATGGAAGTGGGTTGGAATGATATGAAGAACGATTCAGACTTGCGAAAAAAAGCTGTCCTCTTTTTGTAGACCCGCACAGCGCAGCACACATCCAATTTGTGCCATACATGCTCCCTGGGATGACTGGGTGCGGGCAGAAGTCGAGGAGGATGACCTCCTGCGTTCTGTGGAATAATCAGTTAATTTTTGGTAGAAATGCTGGATCCAATCGCAGAATGACTCTGTCCGAATGTAGAACACAAAGGTCCTCTCTAACGGAGAGCATGGCTAGCTCCAAAATTCTGCGCGCTGAAGTAATGGCTACGACAAAAGGCAGTTTTGAATGACAAATGCCGTAGACTAACAGAGCGAATTGGTTCAAATGGTGGCAATGTTAGGGTCTGCAAGACAATCGTTAAGTCCCAAGTTGGGTAGGTTGGTAGCCCTCTTTAGGAAACTGCGAACCTTCAGTGTCTGCTGAGCAGTTCAGAATCGTCTCTGGACAAGATGGTGGCTAGGGCTGCTGTCTGCCCCAAAGTCTGTTGGGGGCGAGGCCCTTGTCCAACCCCTCTTGGAGGAAGTCCAGGATTTGCGGAGTCCAGCTGCTGTAGTGCTGATATGATGGGAGCGACACCAGGAGGAGATAGTCCATGTTGCGTCATAGATATGCACAGTAGAAGGCCATCTGGACGCCTGGATGGTGCAGAGAAGCTGTCCTGCCTCAGGAGGTGTCAGAGAAGCTGTCCTGCCTCAGGAGGTTCCCCCCCCCCAAGTGCCGCATGGCTAATTGGAGCCTTGAGGGTCCGGGTGTGGGATGACCCTTTGGCTGAGGGGCATTTGCTCCTGAGGTATGCGCCAGTGCTTGGTCACTGACAGACTGACAAGGTTGGCGAACCAGGACCTCCTTGGCCGGTATGGGGCGACTAGCAGTACTTCGACACCCTCCAGCAAGATCTTCCTGATCACTTGAGGTATCAGTGGTAGGAAGATCAGGACCCCCAGTAAGCTGTCAGAGGACTCTCGTTATCCCCGGAAAGGACTACACTATGCTAATATGGAGAGTCCAGCTTGCTGTCTAAGGACTGGAACTCCCCAATGTGTCCTTTTAGGGAACTGAGTTTTTCAAAACTGAACTCCAAAGGGAGCAGGAGGTGTGGCTACACTAAATATTTAAACTCAGTCCTTGGGCAGCAAGCTGAAGTTAACCCATGCTTGGACACTCCAAGCAGCACCTAGTAGAACACTGTTATCTTCCCAATGAAGTGGTACTTATTCATCTACTTTGCATTTACATGCTTTGAACTGCTAGGCTGGCAGGAGCTGGGGGAAGTAATGGAAGCTTATTCTGTCACATGGTCTTGAACTGCCAACCTTCCAGTCAACAAGTTGAGCCTCTTAACTGCTCAGCCACTGCACCCCTTATAAAATATTTGACTTCCTTTATATAGATTGTGCACATTTTCTCCTTAAATAAGATTCCATTCATTAAGATTTATAAAGGCATATAATCTACTTAATAATGCAATAAAGGAGGAAGTTGGTTTTATAACAGTTTTTGATCATAGTTCAATTGGTATATACTTTGACTTCAGTATTTTGTGCTGCTAATATCAAGGTGAGAAAAAAATGCCCCACATTCTATCTTTCCAAAATATCTAGCTCTCAAGTCTCCATGATTGAATAAGCATTTCATATTTCTATCAGATGGCATCACATTTCTAGACATCTAGATGAACTGTCTGGGATACATTATTTTTGTCCTAGCCAGGTATTTTTTACATTAGCTTTGACTATAGTTCTCACTACCAAGACAGACTTATTCTAAATTAACTCTCAACATAATGGGACTTGCTTCCATGAAATTCTGCTTAGTACTGCAGCTTTCACATAATTTATGAGACAATTTCTAGTATAATTAGACAGCTTTTCAGTTGGTTTAGTTTGAATCATAGTAATACAAGGCAACACCTTGAAATAAAAAAGCTTCTTTAATATGATTTTAGCTCTAAAATTGGACCTAGCAAGTCTAAAGATCATTACATTTATGGCGATTTCAAAGAAGTCTTAAATTGTCAACTGTTACAACTTCATTCACCTCCTTTGTAATTGTGGACAGAACAGAATCGCTTCAGTCACCTTGGACAGATCAGCCTTTCCCAAACTGCTGTCCTCCTTGATTAAGTATTACTATAGATTTCAAATTCTCCAAAATCAGACTGGATTAGGGAAGAGGAATTTGAAGAACAGAATATAAGTCTACAATCAGACATGTCTACTGGATAGTGTACACAACAGGAATCAGTTTTCACTATTACAAGCAAATGTGGAAAACTGAAGAGCCAAATTGTGTGACACTAAAGCAATCAGATTAGATTACAAGAGTAGAAAGTAGCCATTTAGTTCAATCTCCTGCAGGAATCCAAGCAAAAGCACCCGATGTGTTCTGTTTAAAAACAATCAGTGAACGATAGTATACTATCCTTGAAACCTGTCCTACTCAACAGTGCCTACAGCAAGTTATAATAATATCAAAACACATTATATCATTGTGCAAAGGACAAGTTAGTTGTGGCATCACAACATGTGACATAATTTGCTTCCTTTGTTCCACGTTGGAAAGGTTCATGCTATTTGCCTCCCAATTCTGTTCTTTCTCCATAGATATCTGTAGATCCTGTAATGGAATGTGTGGACGATTTTAGGGAAAGAGGAGAAGAGATGTTGCCTAGAAACAATCAGAAAAAAATGTCTATAGAGAATCTCAATCATCCAGGTCATGGATATCCCAAAGGTGCTTTTCAAAAGGCAGCTGGACTTTCTTGGTTTTTTCCTTGAAAGTATTTTGCTTCTTATTCAAGAAGCTTCTTTACTTCTGACTGAATGCTGGAGAATGGGGGGGATGGACAGAGAAAACCAATGATTTGAACAAGGGATAAAAGAGGCTGTCTGTTTTAAAACTGAGTAGCCCTCTCTCAACAGAGGAGGAGGTATACACCACCACCAATCTCCAACAGTCCTTTCAGCAGTTCCAAAAAGATACCACATCCATTTGCACTCTAATTCATGTGACCCTGAAGATATAGAAAAATGCCCAAGTGGCCTCAATGACTCTGGGAGAGCTAATTACCAATCTTCAGAATGCTAGTGACCATATGACTGGAAGGAATACAAATCCTTCCATTCCCCACCATTCAGTAAGAACTGAAGAAGCAACTGTTTTCAAGGGAAAACAAAGAAAATCCAATTGCCTTTCAAAAAGCACCTATGGGACAATCAGATAAGAAAGACAAGAGCCCCCAGAGGCTTAACAATCAGAGAAAGAAACTTTCTGCCATAATGGATCTAAATATGTGGGGAGGAGGGGAACTTCTGCCTTCAGACTTGCAAGATTCTGTTAATGTAACCTTACAATATAATAGAATTAGTTCACCTACTCATGTTTTCTGTCTTGTTCAGCTGGGAGGACAGATAGATCCACTAACAAAATTGTTCTTATTCTTAGGGGAAGTTTTTTCCTAACATTCAGCTGGAATCAACCTTTTTTGTGACTTAAACCCATTATTCAATATCCAGCATTCTGAAATAACAGACAACAGATCTTGACCTTCTTCCATTTGACAATCTTTCAAGTGCTTGAGATGGCTATCATATACCACTTCAGTCGTTTTTCTCAAGCCTTCATTCTTCTTACGCGTTAATTTCCAGTTGCCTGATCATCCTCACTACTTTTCTCTGAACTTGCTCCAATTTCTCCGATTATTTAAAATATAGTTCCCTGAACTGAATTTTGAATTTAAAATGTGTTTCGACCAAAGGATGGTAAAGTGGAATGACTCTTTCCAATGATTTTGAGTATATATTCTGTTGATGCAATCATAAAAGTGTTGTAATAAATATAGATTCTTTGGTAAGTATATGTATACTAAATGTATCTGCTTTATAAAAAGATTAAGGATGCTCTGTACCAACTTTATTTCTATACTGTTGATTACATGACTAAAATATTATTTGGTTCAAAATGTTTAAGAAGTTGCAGTCTTAATTTTAAAGTTACATTTTTAAAGTTTAATATTTTATGTTTAGAACTTAATATTCATCAGAACACACAGTACTTCCAGGCTAATTTCTACAGAATGTGGAAGCATAATATCCATAGAAGTTAGAAATGTATCATACAACTCTTGCCTAATGTATAAAGAATAATCCTAATAAAACATTAAAAGAATACACACAGTTCTAGACAACAAAGAGAAGTTAATAAACTTAAGAATGGAGCATATGTTGAATTCTTAAGGATAATGAGCTTTTATGTATGTTCTCAGGTCAATCTAAATGTTGAACCTAGTGATCATAATAGTTGTCTTGCTGTACATAAAGCAAATTATGCTCTTGGGAATACAATATGTATGAAAAAAGAGATTATGTGCTCCTGTGCGGGAAGAATGTTGATTTCTGGGATCTCCAATGCATTTTCATTGCCCAGTTCTCTTCAAATTTGACAGAATTCTTGATAGAATACACTGTGTATATTTAGCATACACCATGACTATTCATCTCATTTAGTTGGTTTCTTTCACCATAACATTACTAATAGCCATTTTCTTGCTCTTAATATGCATGAAGTATCTTGACTAATCTCAGTGATACATGAAAGTCTTTGATTTTATTTGGTTCATAGGAAATTGGAATTAAAATCGTATTTATAAAAACCTTTGGAGGGAAAATAATCATGAGCAAAAAGAATTTAAATATTTATAAGGCATTATGTATAAGCAAAATGGAGAGGGGGAAAAAGAATATATGGGCCAAAACTGATAGTGACAAAATAGAGAAATTAGAATTGGAACTATTATTTCTTTGTGGAAGTTAGTTGGAATTTTTAAAGAGGAAAAAAAAACCATTTTCCCCGTAGTTGGGTAAAGTGATTCACTCCACTTCTTAGAACCAAAAAGTAATGAATGCGTTAGACATGGAAAATTTTCCATTTTGAAAAGGAAATCCCTTACTTCTAATAGCATCCTTCATGTTGCCAATCTTGTTGACATCCTCACACTCCTGTCCTGCCGGAGTAGACTTTAGCTAAATATCATTTGGGGACATATTTAATCCTTTTAGCTTTGTTTTAATTTTCTTTATGTCTCTTCCTTTGGCTGGTGGATGTTTGTTCATTTTTTATAAATTTCTTCTTTTAAACTGAAAACTAACTTGATTAGCAAGTTTTATACTAAAATATATATTTTATAGAAGTGTTACTATTTTCAACTAGTTCAAGCCTACATCTTTCAATGTTCCTTAGTATCAAGATTGAACTGCATTTAGTATATGCAAAGATTTCACCATTTATCCAATCTATGTGAGGCTAACTGTAATTATTAATTATGGTACATAACATTTTCTCCTTTGGATGAAACCTTGACATCATTCTCCTTCTTGAGATCACACCAAAGATCACTCTGCATTTTGAGGCCTACTAAGGTCATCCACAACGGAAAATGTCTGCACTCCCTGAGCTGTCCAATTTATTTAATTTAATACACTCTTTGAATAATGACACTAACAGCAGTGTGTTATTACCTAAGTTCATAAAAAATACCGTATTTATCGGCGTATAACACGCAGTTTTAAAACTAAAATTGGAAGCTTAAACCCTGCCTGCGTGTTATACGCCGATCTCAGCCTGGCGGCAGCGTCACACAGACTGTGGAAGGAGGGGGAGGAGGAGGGAACCAAAGAGAGCTTTTACCGAGTCTGCGCCCCACAGCCAGGACCGTCCTGGCGCCTCCAGCCGCGTTTCTTCCTGCAAAGCCATTCGGGCAACCCGAGAGTTCCGCTTGACGCCAGAAGGGCTTTGCAGGAAGAAACGCGGCGTTTCTTGTGTGTGTGTGTGTGTGTGTCTGTCTGTCTCCGCCATCCCCAACCTCTACACCTTGCAGGACTGCTGCGCCTTTGAGAAGCCGGGGTGGGGGGGAGAGGGGGACGGGAACGACGCCTAACCCCCACCCACACAACCCGGTCCCCGGGAATGCCGCTCCCGCCGTTCAGAAACCGAGGGGGAGAAAAGTTCAAAAGCCGCCGGAGCCAGCTGGAAAAGGAGCGACTTTCCCCATTAGCCGGCGCCCTCCGCCAATCCGCAACGGCCTCGCAAATTAAAAACCGAAGGAAGGCGGCGAGCTCAGCCAAGCGCGGCCAGGCAGCCAGCGGCGCGCACCGGCTTCCCTGCGCAGGGAACTTCTCCGGCGGCTGGGGGGAGGCCGTCAAGCGGAACTCTCGGGTTGCCGAGAGTTCCGCTTGACGCCAGAAGGGCTTTGCAGGAAGAAACGCCGCGTTTCTTCCTGCAAAGCCCTTCGGGCAACCCGAGAGTTCCGCTTGACGGCCTCCCCCCAGCCGCCGGAGAAGTTCCCTGCGCAGGGAAGCCGGTGCGCGCCGCTGGCTGCCTGGCCGCGCTTGGCTGAGCTCGCCGCCTTCCTTCGGTTTTTAATTTGCGAGGCCGTTGCGGATTGGCGGAGGGCGCCGGCTAATGGGGAAAGTCGCTCCTTTTCCAGCTGGCTCCGGCGGCTTTTGAACTTTTCTCCCCCTCGGTTTCTGAACGGCGGGAGCGGCATTCCCGGGGACCGGGTTGTGTGGGTGGGGGTTAGGCGTCGTTCCCGTCCCCCTCTCCCCCCCACCCCGGCTTCTCAAAGGCGCAGCAGTCCTGCAAGGTGTAGAGGTTGGGGATGGCGGAGACAGACAGACACACACACACACACACAAGAAACGCCGCGTTTCTTCCTGCAAAGCCCTTCTGGCGTCAAGCGGAACTCTCGGGTTGCCCGAAGGGCTTTGCGGGGAAGAAACGCGGCTGGAGGCGCAAGGACGGTCCTGGCTGTGGGGCGCAGACTCGGTAAAAGCCTCTCTTTGGTTCCCTCCTCCTCCTCCTCCTCCTCCTCCTCCTTCTTTCTGGACCCCCTTCCTCAAAGATTTGGTACCAAAGCAATGGCGGTGAGGAAGTTGTGTCTTTTGGATTTTGCACTGTTGTCTTTTCAATGGTTCTCAGACTGGTTGAACCTTTAGCAGCTGGGGTGATATTCTTTACTGTTAAGGTTACAATTGGATGTGTTGGACAAATCTTAAAAGATGAAACTTTTATTAAAACGTTTGACTTAACTAAAAACGTCTTCCTTTTTCTTCTTAAATATGATTTATTTATTTATTTTTACTTCAGAAGTTTGATGACCGTTGTACAAACTAATCCAACCTAAATGTAGAGGAGGAGAAGAAGGGGGGGGGGATTTAAAAAGAGCAGAGGAAAAAGAAAAGAAAGCATGAAGAAAACAAAGAAAGGGATGGGAGGGAGGGAAGGAAGGAAGGCACTTTATGTTGAAACAGAAAATATTATATAAGGAAGAAAATGGAAATAACTTTTTGCTCAAAGAGGTGTTTTTTCATTTCATATTTGCCTTTTAAGAGGAGTTAATGTTATAATTCATGTTCTAATGTTATAAATTTTAATCCAACATTAAGTTCCGAGCTTCCAAGTCATTTATTTTTAATGAAAAAAATTTTTACTCAAATTTTTGTGTTAAAATGGGGGATGCGTGTTATACGCCGGTGCGTGTTATACGCCGATAAATACGGTATTTTACATTTCTAATTTGCCCAAAGCAACCATAGGTAATATTGAAACTGCATATACAATTGCAAATTAAAATCACATCTATTCAGCATACAGCACTGCAAACCATTTAGCCCTTTAATCAACCATACCATCACACAATAGAAGTTCTACTTTTGCTAATTGGAGTCATATGGAACCAATGAACAAGCTATTATTTTCAGGAACACGCTCAGAACATCCACTGTTATAAACATTCTCACCACAGTTACCAACAATTTAATAATGCGCAGAGACATCTGTTATATTCTTAACACACATTGATTTGTATTTCAGTATATCACCAAAGCCCACATCTGACTTTAAACTCTGAGAACATTAACATTTTGTCTAAATTAAATATTAAGAGGGCTATTTACTGAGCACACAATAGAATAATGAGAACTCATATTCAGAAAGTACAGGGACAGATCTTAAAGCACAGGAACAGAACTTCACTTTTAAAGAAGTTACAAAAACAATGCTGTCCAATTAGCACGATTTTCAATAAAACATAAATATCAAATTACTCTGTTGACACAAAAAATGGTCTACCTACTTCATTATTTACAATCAAGTCCTAAAGCACTCCTGAGTCACTCTAGAGTTGAGTCACTCAAAACTGATAATTCAACAGTAACTACCTTTAAAAAGAGATAATATGTTTAGCAATATTTCACACAGAGCCACAAATGAACAACAGACAAGTAAAATCTTTTCCAAGCCTCTGGAAAAAAAAATGTTGGTATTCCTATTAAACTTTTATAATCTGATCATCTAAATATTAATTCTCACCAGGGTGGATTTGATTTAAATCAAGTTGATTATGATTTAAATCACGATTTAAATCAATTTTTAAAGAGCAACTGTCATTTCTGTCACGCAGCAACTCCTCCTCTGACCCGCTGTTGACGCAACGACAGTCACGCTGCTCTGTCGAGTATGTTGGACTTGGAGCTTAATCAAATTGCTTTTTCGGCCTGTGCCGGTCTTGGAGCTAATCGTTGCGGTGGCTTTGCCAATCAAACGGGGAGCCAACCGAATCGTTGCAGGGGCTGTGCCGATCAAATGTGGAGCCCCCGGACCGTTGTGGTTTTCATAACTACAGATGTTAGAGCAACTGGTCTGTAGTCATTCAGTTCCTTGATGAAGGGCTTCTTCGGCATTGGGATGATAGTGGAGCGTTTGAAGCAAGAAGGAACATGGCACATCTCTAGTGATTTGTTGGAAGATTCTTGCACTTCCTTTTCTGTGATGACCAGGGGTTGTGAGCCCAATGGGATGGAGTCACTTGTAGGAGGTTTGGCTGTTGTTGGTGTCTGAGATGGGGGTTGTGGAGATAGGTGGCTGTAGTTTCCTTCCAAACCTGCAGTAAAACACGTTCAGGTTATCTGCCAGTTGTTGATTTCCTTCAGCCTGGGAAGGAGGTTAGCCGTAACCGGTGATATTTTAAAGAGTTTTCCACATGTTTGGCTGGTTCATTTGTTGAGAACCGATCCCTTATTTTTTCAGAGTAGCTTCTTTTTGATGCTCTGATCTTCCTTGTTTCTGGCCTGATTGTACAGCATTCTATCACCTCTTCTGTAGGCTTCCTCTTTGGAACAACATAGCTGCTTAAGTTTAGCTGTAACCAAGGTTTATTGTTACTGTATATTCGCACGTTCCTGGTCAGTACACAAAGGTCTTCACAGAAACTGACATATGATATTACAGTATCTGTGAGTTCGTCCAGATCTGCAGAGGTATCTTCAAAAATATTCCAATTAGTGTAATCAAAGCAAGCCCATAGCTTTAACTTGCCTCCTCAGTCCAAGTCCTCACTGATTTAATTGTTGGTTTCATGGCTTTAAGTTTTTGTTTTCCCAGGTCAAGTAGCAATGGACTACGGGGAGCAGAGATTCATAGCCCCTTGCAGAAAATGACGAATCAAGGGGTGGTGAGACAAAGATGCAAAGTCTCCACAAGTCAAGACGGACGAGAGGGCAGCCACCTGTCGGCGTAGGGTGTTGGGCGAAAGGCCCTTATTCAAGCCTTCCTGTAGAAATTCCAGTACATGATGTAATGGCGCATGGGCCTCTGTCACGTTCTTGCCCAAGCACCATGAGAGAAATGCTTTCCAGGTTGCATCGTAAATGTAGGTCGTGGATGGTCAACAAGATGCTTGAATTGTGTCCACCACCCAAGGAGACAAAAGTCCCGCGATCAAGCCACGCTGCTCAATCGCCAGGCAGTCAGTTTGAGCCAACCTGGGTCCAAGGAGGAGGGTCCAGGTGGAGGAGGACCCCCTTGGCTGAGGGCATCCATAGAGATCAATGGAAAATTGCTTGAGGCATTCCAGAGTTATGCTGGAATAACTCTGGAATGCCACATACACACACAGCCATTGTATGTATGTATGCATGTATGCATGTATGTATGTTACCATATTTTTCAGAGTATAAGACGCACTGGAGTATAAGACGCACCTTAATTTTGGGGGAGGAAATCAGGAAAAAAAACCTTTCTGCTTCTTTCCCAGCAGGATCCATCAGTATTCATCTGGCTAACATCTTTGCTGCCTCAGTTGGAGCCTGATTCCCGAAGCTACCTGGCAAACTGCGATAAAAGCCTTTTCAATGAAAGAGTTTTTGGGCTGCAGGGTCCCCTCCGATTCCAAAAAGGGCGCACGTAGAGACCAAACAAGTGCATCGTGTTTCAGGTGGCAGGCAGTTCCAGCATGTGCTGCCACCTGAAAATTATTTCCTTCCCAGTTCCCCGGTGCACATCACAGAGCCACGCGCCCTCCTCCTCCTCCTCTACAGACTCACTGCCTGTTTTCTCCTGGCCAGCACCCTCAGCTGGGGGAGGCAGGGAGAAAAGCGAGAGGGCAGCGCAGTTGGGCGAAGGCACAGGAGTTGGGCGCGGACACAGGGCAAACAGATTAGAGGCAGCCAGCCAATTGCTGGCTTGGTGGCTGGCCACCCAGAGTGCGCAGGCAGCAAAGGAAAGCCACGCTGTGGCTCTATTAAGATGTGCATTTCACAGTGGGATACAATTTGGGGGTGGCAGGTGGGGCAGGGAATGGGGTGCCCTGGCAGCCGCTTCTTAGAGCCCACGCCCTTAAGTGTCGCTGCCAGGGACCATGGTTTCGCGCCCCCTCTCCCGGATAACAGCCGACAGGAGAGGAGAGGCAGTGCACCGGGCAGTTTCATCACCCCCGCCCCAACGAGCGAGGGGAGGGGAGAGTCCAGCAGCACCCAGGGCACTTCTTCGCAATTGGCAGGGAAGCCGGGCACCCCATCCCCTGCCCCACCTGCCACCCCCAAATTGTGCCTCACCACGAAATGTGCATCTTAATAGAGCCACAATATGTTTGTATGTATAGATTTATATATCCAACTTCCAAAAATGTAATCATAATGGATTTAATACTACCCCATGGTTTTACAAACTCATTTTGTAGTTTGCTTTTAGAAACCACTGTAACCTCCCAATACAGACATCACCCACTTATGCAGCACAAAACATATTAACTTGGTTTGAATCATTTTGCTTGTAACACAAGATTCTCCCCCAATGTATCATATTATAATTAACCAAATTAAATAATTCAGATTGGGTCACAATTCTACACTGCTAATTGAACATTTCTAATGTTCAAATATATGAAGATAAAAGGTCACATGTCAGCTCAAAATTTAAGAAAAAAATAACAAATTCCATCACGTCTATGTGATTAATAAAATAATAAAAAATAAGTTTTTTTAAATTGGTGTATCCCTAGGTAGGGAATTAACTAAGAAAAATCTGACTATAGGATCCATTGTATTTTTTAAAGTCAGTTTCTAACCTATAAATCCAGATATATGCTCATTACAAAGAGTGAATAATTATGTTAATGTCAGAGAAATAATTACGATTTTCTTTTCTTTAATGTATAAGAATGCAGAAATTACAAAGTCAAGCTTGAGATAATTTATGATTATAAAATTGGCATAGGCACCTGTGACCAGATGGTCTTCACATATGCTTCCTAATACTGTTTATTATTTATTTATTACAGTTGTACATTAGCTCATAATAGTTCTTAAGAATTGCAAAAAGCAAATGTTGGCCATTTCCCCTAATAAGGGTAGACAATGACTATTTAAATGTTTATATTTTTTTGAAAGCTGGACAAGTCATGACAGGCTGTGAATACAGTGGTACCTTAGTATTAATTGCTTTGAAACTCATTGAATTTGGTACTCAATGCATTCTGATACGAAAATGTTGTCTCAGTCATTGTTGGTAGTCAACACACAAGCTAGAACTTTTCTGTTTCGGCTACCTTGTGACTCATTATTATTTTTCATGGGGGAAAATATGTTTGATACTCCTAATTTTTGGTACTCATCATTACTCCAGAATCAATTACAATGAGTACTGAAGTACCACTGTATCTCCAAAGATATGGGTCAATATTCCAGTTAAATTTTAGAAGTGATTAATTTGTCTGAGTTTCAGATTGTGTCAAAATCATAGTTTGCTATTGCTATTACCAAAAAAATGAGTCAGTAAAAATGAAAATAAATTTTCCCATAAGAATGTGAAAGTGCGTTTTAGTTCTAAGATCTGTGAGAATATACTGTGTTTCCCCGAAAATATGACCTGTCCTGAAACTAACGCCTTGCCATATTTTTCACATGGACAAAAATATAAGCCCACACCAAACAATAAGCCCCTTGGACAACCCTTCCCTCTGGCCAGGCAGAGCACCGCTCCCCGACCTAGCAGTATCCTGAAGGCGCCAAGCAACATGAGCGCCTTTCCCCCCCCCAGCTCCAAGCCGCAGGAGCTGGGGGGGGGGAAGGCGCTCATGTTGCTTGGCGCCTTCGGGATACCACAAGGTTGGGGAGTGACATTCTGCCTAGCCGGATTGGGGAGTTGCCAAGCGGCTGCTCCCTTGTGAGCGGGCTCCCAAAGTGCCGGGCACAGCCTCAGGAGCAAAGCAGCCCCCTCTCCAGGTGGGCAGAGCACCATTCACTGATCTAGGAGATATTCCTAAGGCGCAATAAGCCCCCCCCTATAATAAGCCCAAGGCCATATTTCGTGGGGCAAAAGAAAATATGACCCTGTCTTATTTTCAGGGAAACACAGTACAGTTATTGATCATTCATAATGTATGATTTCATTCCTAAATTATATTGATAATGTAACTTTTTGCTTCAAAAAGTTAATGGAGAAATAACTATAAGGTAATTACATCAAAACACATATAAGCAGCAAATTAACCCACTAAAAATCTGTTTACCCAAGGTATATTTAACATATAATGTTATTTCACTAAAATCAAGGAAGTTTGTTTATAATAGTAAGATTTTGATTTAAAGTAACATTTAAAGGTTAGAACTCATATGGTATTTTTAAAACTGCTCCAATAATTTTACAATACAATACAATACAATAGCAGAATTGGAAGGGACCTTGGAGGTCTTTTAGTTTCCTAGGCAGGAAACCCTATACTGTTTCAGACGAATGGCTATCCAACATCTTCTTAAAGACTTCCAGTGTTGGGGCATTCACAACTTCTGGAGGCAAGCTGTTCCACTGATTAATTGTTCTGTCAGGAGAATTGTTTGACTCCCTCTTCTTTGTGGCAACCCCTGGGATATTGGAACACTGCTATCATGTCTCCCCTAGACCTTCTTTTCATTAAACTAGACATACCCAGTTCCTGCAACCGTTCTTCGTATGTTTTAGCCTCCAGTCCCCTAATCTTTGTTGCTCTTCTCTGTACTCTTTTCTAGAGTCTCCACATCTTTTCTACATCGTGGCAACCAAAACTGAATGCAGTATTTCAAGTGTGGCCTTACCAAGGCATTATAAAGTAGTATTAACACTTCACGTGATCTTGATTCTATCCCTGTTTATGTAGCCTAGAACTGTGTTTGCTTTTTTGGCAGCTGCTGCACACTGCTGGCTCATATTTAAATGGTTGTCCATTAGGACTCCAAGATCCCTCTCACAGTTACTACTATTGAGCAAGGAACCACTTATACTGTATCTGTGCATTTTATTTTTTTTGTCTAAATGTACAACTTTACTCTTTTCACCATTGAATTTCATTTTATTAGATAGTGCCCAATGTTCAAGTTTGTCAAAATCCTTCTGTATCTTAAGTCTATCTTCTGGAGTGTTGGCTATTCCTGCCAGCTTGGTGTCATCTGCAAATTTGATGAGTTCCCCATTTATTCCCTCATCCAAATCATTGATGAAGATGTTGAAGAGAACTGGGCCGAAAACAGAGCCTTGGAGTACTCCACTGCATATTTCCCTCCATGAAGATGCAGTTCCATTGAGGACTACACGTTGAGTGTGGTTGGTCAGCCAGTTACGAATCCATCTGGTGGTGATGCTGTCTAACCCACATTCTTCTACTTTTATCTAGTAGTAGGTTATGGTCTACCTTATCAAATACCTTACTGAAGTCCAAGTAAACTATATTGAAGGCATTCCTCTGGTCCACTAATTTTGTCACTTTGTCAAAGAATGCAATAAGATTAGTTTGGCATGATCTGTTTTTGACAAACCCATGTTGGCTTTTGGCTATTACTTGGTTTACTTCTAGGTGTTCGCTAATTCGTTGCTTGATTATCTTTTCCAGAATCTTTCCTGGTATTGAGGTCAGGCTGATAGGTCTATAGTTTCCTGGATCTATTTTTTTCCTTTTTTGAAGATGGGAACATCAGCTCTTTTCCAGTCCTCCGGCAGTCCTCCGGTGCTCCAGGATCTCTTGAAATATATAGTTCAGTGGTTCTGAGATCTTGTCTGCCAGTTCCTTCGTAATCCTGGGGTGTAATCCGTCCGGTCCTGGTGATTTGAACTCGTCTAGGGTAGACAGGTGCTCACTTACCATTTTCTTTCCTATTTCAATTTGTGTTCCTACTCTGATTTTTGTGATGCTGTTTTTGATAGGTTGGACTGTTTTATCCCTTTGTGTAAAGACAGATGCAAAAAATGAGTTAAATAGTTCTGCTTTCTCCCTGTTGCTTGTCACCTTCTTGCCACTTTCTCCCAGCAGTGGACCAATTGTTTCCTTAACTTTTTTATTGTTTTTAATATGTTGGAAGAAGCTTTTTTTGTTATTTTTTACTTTTGTGGCAAGCCTTTCTTCATTATGAGGCTTAGCTTTCCTTAATTCATCTTTACAGGCTTGTGCTATTTGCTGATATTCTGCCTTAGTTATGTCCCCGTCTTTCCAATTTTTATACTTATCTCTTTTGTCAGAGAATTCTTTTTGCAGCCATGCTGGTTTCTTTTGGGAGCTGTTATTTTTCTTCTTCATTGGTATAGTGCTAGACTGGGCTTTTGTAATCTCATTTTTCAAAATTTCCCAAGCTTCTTGAGTTGTTTTCCCCTTAAGGATTCTCATCCATGGAATTCTTCCCAAGCTCTAAATTTATTGAAATTAGCTCTCTTAAAATCCAAGACTCTAGTTTGACTTTGTTCTACTACTTGTGTTTGCATAATGTTGAATTCCAATATTGCATGGTCACTTGCCCCCAGAGTTCCTGTGGCTTCAACACCTTCTATCATTTCCTCTATGTTAGTGAGAATTAAGTCCAATATGGCCGATCCCCTTGTTCCCTTCTCTACTTTTTGGGAAACAAATTTGTCTGCTAGGTTCGTTAGGAACCTGTTGGATCTTCCACTTGGTGCAGAGTTTGCTTCCCAGTTGATGTCAGGGTAGTTAAAATCCCCCATTACTGTTGTGGTGTGCTTCCTACATACCTTAGTTAGCTGACTAGCAAAAAGTTCATCTACTTCCTCTGTTTGGTTGGGTGGCCTGTAGTATAGACCTATGGCAATGTCATTCCCCCCCCCCCCAACTTTTAATATTGATCCAAATGCATTCAAGATAGTTCTCATCATTGTTGTACTCTATTTCTGTAGAGATATAGTTATTTCTTATATATACTGCAACTCCACCTCCTCTTTTATTTAGTCTATTTCTTTTAAATAATTTAAACCCTTCTAGTTGTATGCTCCATTTGTGGGTTTCATTCCACCAAGTTTCTGTAATGGCAACAATATCGTATCTGCCCTCATTTACTTGAATTTCTGACTCACCCTGTTTATTCCTCATACTCTATGCATTGGTGTATAGACATTTAAGTCAATTTTGATTGACCCTGTTTACTGTCTTCATAACCTGTGTTGACTGCCTGACTGCCCCTATGTTCTTGCCACTTGTATGATTCATAGGTTTTATCTAATTTTATCTATTTTATCTAATATTATCTGATGTTATCTAAAATATTTGAGCATTTTAAGTTAAATATACAATATTTCATTTATTTTTCATTCAGAAATGTGATTTAAGAAAATTAATTATTACTCCAATCTGCCCATCAATAATCTCTCCATTTATCATAAACATTTATACAACATAATTATAAAAACAATACTTGGCTCTTAGCACAAGTTGTCTCAATCTGGATTTTAACACTTGTACTCCATCTGTTCTATCCTCTTGTCCTCTGTGCTTATTTTCCATTTCTACTTACATATACTGTCATAAAGAAAAATAAAACATATCTATGCTTATGTCGTCTAGAAATCACAGACATATAGAGAAGCAGACACATGGCCACTGCCATTACCAAAGGTATATGTTGATGTATGCAATTTCTCATATTATTATTGCATTTTTTCACTTAAGACATATTTCCAAGAAGGAAATTGCAACACATCTTCAGAAGGAGTATTCTACTGATTTAAGTAATGGGAAGAAAGGCCAATCCTTGAAAGTTACTCTTAAGCTGTTTAAAACTTAAATATGATCATCAACACCTTAAACTAACATTTCTCAATCTTGGCAGCATGAAGATATGTGGACTGCAACTCTCAAAACTACCCAGCCAGCAATTGTCCATATATCTTCAAGATGCCAAAGTTGAAAAACACAGTCTTAAACAGAAAGTGGTACGCAACTGATATGTGATCCCTGTCTAGGTATGCAGATATACTCTTCACCATAGTTGTCATCAGTAAATCTAGTGATAGCTGGGTTCAAGAAGCACATTCAAGCTGTGACCTTGTTCTTTGTGGAGGACCTCAATCCCATCAAAAATAGTGTTACCTCAATTCTCAAGTACAGTTACTGCCTTATATGGGTTTAATTATCGTTTAGTTTCACTCATCCATCCAATATGAAGATTAAGCAACATTAAAAGATTATATACTTGATTTAGATGGTAAGAAGCAAGTACACTGGGAGTTATCAGCATAGAGATAGAAGGAACCTCAAGCCGATGTAAGTATGTAAATCTAATAATATGATCTGAGGAAGAGATGATCTATGGCAGAGTTTGAAACACACTGGACTGGCTCATCAGAGGAGCCAGATGAAAAATGTCTCCTCCATAAACAATATAGTGAGATATAATTTGCAGAAATCCATACCAGATTGGTCATTACCCAGGCTAACAAGGACTGTGTTGGGTATTGGATTTCCTGGACAATGGGCTACATAACTCAGGTCTGTTGGTGAGCAACTAGGGCCAGAAACTGCAGGACTAAAAAGTTGTTTACCTGCTGCAAAGATACAGAGTTTGAAAACAAAGAAATAATGATGTATTACAAATCAAGTTCAACAAGAGGTTATCTAAAAAATGCACCAGTTCTGCAAATAACAACACCCAGAATCAGCAATAACAGAACAGGGTTAGCCAAATTAAGGTCAAGTTATTTTTTTTTTTAAAAAAATGAAGCATTCAGAGAAGCAGAATTGGAAGAATTGCAAAGGTCTACCCAGGGCAAAGAAATCAAAGCCCTGTCAGAACTGTAAAGTTTTGAACTATAGAACTCAGACTACAGAGGCAAACTAGGAAGAGTCAACCAGCACAGATATTGTTTTCATTCCCACATCAGAAGCCCTCTCTTCTGCCTTTCCCTCAGAATGAACAACAGCTTCTAACTAAAAAAGAATAACTGAGCATCTAGAGCAGCACAAAAAAAAGGGAATGTTGTGTGCATTAAGGCTTGTTCCAAAGAAACAGCTAACACAAGTATTAAAAGACGCCAATACTGTAATATCAAATATAAGCACCAGTTCACTGCAAGAAATAAGCCAACTTATGTACAGCACAGCTGCACTTATAAGTGAATACTTGGGGTGCAAAATCAACAAACAGGGAAAAAAGGCCAACAGCACACCACCAGAATGAAAGCTCAGACTGGAAAATAAGATCAATCATCCAAAATCAGATGCGGGCAAGCTAGTACAGATGAAAGAAAATAAGCTGACGAGCAAGAACAACAAAGAATACCCAATCAAGAAATATGACCTACAAATAAGAAAGATCAAGGAAGCACTGGAAATAATAAAATAGCAAATAACAGTTATAGGCAAGAAAATCAGCAAATATACAGCTTGAATAATACACTATAGGCAGAATTTCCAATTTCAGTCAAATCAGAAAGTTTTCTACCAATCCATTAATGGGAAGACTGCAGTAAAGCAATCAGCAAGGAAGAAACTATGAAGTTTTGGGCATAGCTATGGGACAACCCAAAGAAATACAATACAAATGCAGCTTGGATAAATGAGTTGGATAAGAATAAAAAAAGAAGGTAAAATAAAGGAAATTGTAATAACAGAAGAAATGGTGGAAAAAAGACATGGAAGTTCAAGATTTGGTCAGCAGCAGGTGAAGATGAACTGCATGGTTTTTTGTTGAAACATCCGATTGGTCTCCACCCAGTCATTTCCAAGCAGTTTAATAACATACTGCAAAGTGGTGAAGTTGAGGATTGATTAATGTCTGGCCAACCTTATCTGATAATGAAAGATCTAAGAAAAGGGGTTGCACCAGGAAACTACAGATTAATTACCTGCTAACTCACAACTTTCAAATTGCTAACTGATGTGGTAGCTGATGCAGCCAACAGCATCTAGTTGAAAACAAGTTCTTTCTACCTGAACAGAAAGGAAACTGCCCAAACAGTAGAAGAACAAAAAAATGCAAGAGAAGGAAGACCAACACTGATGATGTTGTTGTTAGTTGTGAAGTCATGTTCGACCCATTGCAACCCCATGGACAATGTTCCTCCAAGCTTTCCTGTCATCTTCCATCCTCTGGAGTCCATTTAAGCTGCTTCGGCGATTCCATCCAGCCACCTGATTCTCTGTCGTCCCCTTCTTCTTTTGCTCTCAATCTTTCCCGGCATTAAGAAAACTAAGCTCTTCTCCAGTGAGTCCTTCCTTCTCATTAGGTGGCCAAAGTATTTGAGTTTCATCTTCTCCAGCACGATAGTTCAAAGGCCTCAAGTCTTTGGCGCTCAGCCTTTCTTACAGTCCAACTTTCACAGCCATACATTGCAACTGGGAAAACCATCGCCTTGACTATACGCACTTTTGATGGCAAGGTGATATCTCTGCTTTTTAGTAGGCTGTCTAGATTTACCATAGCTTTCCTCCCTAGGAACAAACGTCTTTTAATTTCTTGGCTACAGTGCCCATCTGCGGTGCTCTTGGAGCCTAGGAAAATAAAATCTGTCACTACCTCCATTTCTTCCCCATCTATTTGCCAGGAATTGAGAGGGCCGGATGTCAGGATCTTAGTTTTCTTAATGTTGAGTTTCAAGCCAACTTTTGCCCTCTCCTTCTTCACCTGCATCAAAAGGCTCTTTAGTTCCTCTTCACTTTCTGCCATTAGAGTGGTATCATCTGCATATCTGTGGTTGTTAACATTACTCCCGGCAATCTTAATTCCAACTTTTGATTCATCTAGGCCCGCCTTGCTCATGATGTGCTCTGTATATAAGTTAAATAGGCAGGGCAACGGTATACAGACTTGCCGGACTCCTTTCCCAATTTTGAACCAATCAGTGGTTAAGCTTGGATTGATTATCAGAAGACATTCAATTGCCTGCCAAATGATTGTATAATCAAGTACCTAGAAGTAACATGAATTAGTTGAAACATTAGAAATTTTGTGCAAAGATCAATAGCAAAATGGAAGATGTAATTGCTGGTCAATGGTGATAGACTGAGAGGGGATAATATAAGGAGAAGAATTCTTCAAGGAGACTATCACCATTACTGTTTGTTATTATAACATTATACATATAGCAGTAGACTTATATACCACTTCATAGGGCTTTCAGCCCTCTCTAAGCGGTTTACAGAGAGTCAGCATATTGCCCCCAACAATCCGGGTCCTCATTTTACCCACCTCGGAAGGATGGAAGGCTGAGTCAACCCTGAGCCGGTGAGATTTGAACCGCTGACCTGCTGATCTAGCAGTAGCCTGCAGTGCTGCATTTAACCACTGCGCCACCTCGGCTCTATATATGGCTATATATATATAGCCAAGAAACTGAAATGGAATTTGGACTGGACAAATGTACCACACTTACCATCAAATAGGGAAAACTGAAGGAATCAAGATGCCCTATGGGAATAATATCAAGAGTTTGGATGAAGATTGCTACAAATACCTGCACATGCTTCAAGCTGCTCAAGTCTAGCATGCTCAAGTTAAGAAGAAGGTTAGAATACATCATTAGAGTGCAGAATATATTGAAGTCCAAACCCGGTAGAGAAAATAACATCAATACGATCAATACATGCAATTCCAATGTCATTAGATACACAGCATGTACACAATATTTGACATGATTTGGGCCCTGCATAGATCAGAGTGTTTTCTTCCTCTTCCATCTCATCACATTTATCTTGATTATGGTAATACTTTCTTAAATCAAAACCACAGAGGCTAGCCTTCTTTTCCTTGAACAAAAGTGGGAAACCTCTGGCTCTTTAAATCAGTGGTTCTCAACCTTTGGTCCAAGGACCACTGGGGGGGGGGCGTGATGTCATCACAGGGGGTCCACAAAGGTTTGAAGAAATGTTGTGATTTAAATCTTAAGTTCAGTCTTGGGAGTCCATGGCTACAAAAGGTATTTAAAGGGGTTCGATGCTGAAAAAAGATTGAGAGCCACTGTTCTAAATGCTACTTTTATTACTATAACTTTCAACATCCTCCATTACTGATGTAATGGTTAGGCTCTTACAGATGGAGAATAATAAGTTCCGGATTTCTGACCTAAAGAATCACATAATTGAAAGCGTGCAATAGATTTCAAGCCATATTTGACCTGTTCTACTGCACATTTTTCAAACAATAAAATGACCAATGTAGAATATAGAGAGAGGTTGCCAGGCATTGTGAATTATTACAATTCTAAATTCTTTAACTAATTAGATTGCAGGAACTATTTACTAGCGTACTTTTCAATTTTACAAGTATTTCACTTTCATTTTTCAAATTCACTAGAAGATCCCAAGAAATATTTTTTGAATAGATATAACATGTTATTTTAAAGTAATTTATATTATCATATAATACAGATAGTCCTCGACTTGTGACCACAACTGAGCCCAATATTTATGTTACATGGCAATTTTTTAAAGTGAGTTTTGCCCCATTTTACAGCATTTCTTGTTCAACGTATCACTGTAGTTAATAAATTAGTAATCTGTTTGTTAAGTGAATTAGACTGCCCTATTGACTTTGTTTGTCAGAAGGTTGCAAAAAGTGATCACATGACCCCAGGATGCTGCAACAATCATAAGTATGAACCAGTGGCCGCACATTTGAATGTTGATCACATGATATGGGAATGGTGCAAAGGTTGTAACTATAAAAACCGGTCATGTCACTTTTTCAGTGCTTTTATAACTCTGAACAGTCACTAAATAAACTGTTGTTAATCAAGGACTACCTGTACTATTATTAAAGCTACCTAAATAAGAAAACACAAAATTGTCATTCATTCATTAAAAGGGCAAATCATCTAGCAATTAAGAACACAAATAAACACGTCTTTCCAATTCTTTATTTTAAATTATTTTATTTTTAAAATGTTTTTTTTAAAATTAAAATGAAACTGAAAAGATTGATTTACACATCGTATACCAGATTTATTTTACCATGTTTTTTTTCAATTTTTGTAGATTGCACCACATATTGGTATAATATCAATATGTAATACCATATAACACCACATACTGAACATTATGGCTTAGCAGAATGCATACATTTAATAAAGAAACACTTTTATTATCTGTTAATTTCTAATCCATATAAAAGTATCTAAGAAATAGTTCCATTGCAAGGACATCATAAGAAAATGTATTCCCAGCTGCCAAGGAAATTACTTCTGAAACTGCACCTGAGAAATTATCTTAAGAGAGTTTGGGAAGGATCATCTAGCCCCGTGATAGCGAACCTATAGCATGCGTGCCAAAGTGGGGAACGTGGAGCCATATCTGAGGGCACACAAGGCATTGCCCTATGTCAGCTTCAGCGCGCATGCACGTGCTGGGCAGCTAATTTTCGGCCTTCCAGAGGGCAGGGGAGGCCATTTTTTTGGATGGTGAAAAACTGGCCCATTTTTCACCCTCCCCAGGCTTCAGGAGGCTTTCCTGAAGCCTGGTGAGGGTAAACAACAGCCCAACGGGCCTACTGGAAGTCCAGAGGCTTCATTGAGACTTGGTCGCATGTGCGGAGAGGAGCATGGGGGTTGTGTGCGCTTGCGTAGGGGGAGGGCATTGCATTATGGGTGAGTACGTGCACGCGCACCCTTTTGGCACCGGAGCAGAAAGCCATTTGCCATCACTGATCTAGCCCAAAGAGTTGAACTCAGGGTCAATGAAGGAACTGAAAATAAAGTACACCCAACATATTATTACTTAGCCTCTACTTAAATTTATCCAATACAAGAAGGCCCATCACCTTTTTGTATATTTGGTTCTATCATCAAAATGCTCTTAACAAGCCTTTTCTAAATATTCAGTTGAATTTTTTCTGGATCTTAAATCCATAATTCCAGTATAAGTCTCTTTTCCTGAATAGGATCTGCATGGAAATAACATTTTTGTCAAATTATGACCACAGAACCATTCAATTGTGCATCACTTAACTGTGACAAATTTATTCTCTTTTGTATGAACATGCACTATCCCGATGCACATACCAAAGGACAGAGTTGGAATTGGGTGATGCTACTTTTATCATTTCCCCTTATTATCCCCTGCAGAAGCCTTTTTCTACAGGGTGATTGTATCATTGTCAGTTCTCAACCCTAAACATGATCAGCTACCTATTGTATCGCTGTAAGAATTTGTATGTAAACCCTTAATGATTCTCAGCGTCCTTCCAATTCTGTTTCAGTTTTGCTGAATTCTTCTTAAAGTATGGTGACCAAAACTAGACACAATATCTGAGGTGAGATCTGGTCAAAACAAAATAGGATAGAATTATATCCCATGATTGTGAAAGTATGTTAATGTAAATTTTCACCGAATTCATAGGTATCTCATTAAAACAGATTAAGACTTTTCTATAAAAACCCTAGAATCAAAAAGTACATAGTATATTCAATGTACTTGGAATAACAACTCTCTAATTCCAGTCTGGCTTCAGGCCCGGTTACAGCACTGAAACCGCTTTGGTCGCATTGACCGATGATCTCTGGAGAGCCAGAGATGGAGGCTATGCGTCCATCCTGGTTCTCCTCGACCTCTCAGCGGCTTTCGATACCATCGACCATGGTATCCTTCTGCGACGACTGCGGGAGGTGGGGGTGGGCGGCACTGTTCTACAGTGGTTCTCCTCCTACCTCTCGGACAGGTCGCAGTCGGTGTTGGTGGGGAGGGAGAGATCGTCCCCGAGGCCCCTAACCTATGGGGTGCCGCAGGGTTCGGTTCTGTCCCCCCTGCTATTTAACATATACATGAAACCGCTGGGCGAGATCATTCGAAGGCACGGGATAAAATACCACCAGTATGCGGACGATACTCAGTTGTATCTGTCCGCCCCGTGCCAACTCAATGAAGCGGTGGACGTGATGAACCGGGGCCTTGAGGCTGTTAAAGACTGGATGAGAGCTAACAAACTGGTACTCAACCCGGAAAAGACCGAGTGGCTGTTGTGTTTTCCTCCCAAAAATTTGGCTAACGTTCCACCAATCAGGCTGGGGGGGCAAAATTTATTCCCCTCGGACAGGGTCCGCAACTTGGGAGTCCTCCTGGATCCACAGCTGAGTTTTGACCACCACTTGTCGGCTGTGACCAGGGGGGCATTTGCCCAGGTTCGCCTGGTGCGCCAGTTGCGGCCCTACCTGAACCGGGAGGCTCTCACAACAGTCACTCGAGCCCTTGTGATCTCTAGGCTGGAATACTGCAATGTGCTCTACATGGGGCTGCCCTTGAAGAGCATCCGGCGACTTCAGCTAGTCCAGAACGCGGCCGCGCGAGTGATCATGGGCGCACCACGGTTCGCCCATATAACACCAATCCTCCGTGAGCTGCGCTGGCTACCTGTTGATCGTCGGGTGCACTTCAAGGTCTTACTTACCACCTATAAAGCGCTCCATGGTAGTGGATCTGACTATTTGAGAGACCGCCTCCTGCCAATTACCTCCCTGCGTCCCATCAGATCGCACAGAGTAGGCCTCCTCCGAATTCCATCCGCCAGTCAGTGCCGACTGGCGACTACGCGGAGGAGAGCCTTCTCAGTTGCTGCTCCGACATTATGGAACAACCTCCCCGTGGAGATCCGTACCCTCACCACAGTCCAGGCCTTCCGCACAGCCCTTAAGAACTGGCTATCCCGTCAGGCCTGGGGATAGGATTACTCTCACCCCGCCCGAATGTTGAGTGAATGTTGTGTTTTTATGATCAATTTTCTTTTAATCACGATTTTTTTTTTTCTTTTTAAGTCCTGTCTTGCACTCCCTTCCCTTCACTGTTGTAAGCCGCCCTGAGTCCCCTCAGGGAAAGGGCGGCATATAAATTTTCAATAAAATCCTAAAAAAAAAAAAAAAACATCCTAAATAATTTACTGATTCTAAATTTCTTAAAGAGAAAGCTGCAATGCTTTCCCTTTTCTACAATCTTCTGTACGCAGTCGCACACACACAAAATCAAATAATTTATTAATCAACATTTTTCCAATTAAAATGCTTTGAAGATCTTATCAACACAATTTCCTAATTGGATTATCACATATATTACTATACATTTCATTTTGACAGTTTAGAATTAAAAAAAGGTATATCTTGTTTTAATCATTTCATATTATGTTATTGCCTCCTAATGCAATAATTCCAAACCACTAACTAAAAATTTTATTAGAGAATTCCAGTCTCATAACTTATCTGAACACGACATACAGCTGAAAACAGTGTGATTCCCTTTTATAAATATGAGATTCAGTTCTCTTCCATCTGAAACATATGCTTATCAAGAAACTGATTTTAATTGTCTTACTAAATTTTTCAACAGTAAACCAGACTTATTATAACTTTTTTTTTTTAATCCAAGAATATTTGTAAAGAAAGTTTCTATACCCAACGCATCTTCAGTAATAGCATTAGTTAATCCTTCCATTCCATTTAAGGTCCAAATGATGTACTTATATAAAGCACCTGCCATAGTCTTTAATATCTTAATTTGCTTTCTCAAACATTCTTCCAAGTTCTTTAGTTCATAGGGTTAGCTTTCTGTAGCCCAATTAACATGTCTGAGTGATAAATAAACACAATGCAACTTGGAGGGTGCCATTCTGTACAATCAACAGTATGGGTTACTACAGTCATAAGCAACTCGTAAGTTCCATTTCTGAACAACAGATTCAAGAATCCCCAACATCAGAAATAAGGAACTGGATTAAATTGGCCAATGACCTTCCTAAAGAAAAAACAATTCAGAAAATATATGCAGTAATGAAATATAGGTTCAAAAATCCCAACAGATTGAGTCTGCTACTAAGATATTATGTTCCTGACAATTCCCTCAAATAACTGTCCTCTAAAGATCCCCCAAATCTTTTAGTGTCTTTAGCCATAATTTACTTTTATAATCAATTTATAATCAACTAATCTTATAATCAACTGAAGTTGCAGATTACTGGATCAAAGAACAATCATTCAGAATTTTCATTCAAGACACAAATGTCCAAGCTCAAATGATATTTGGAACACATTATGCAAAGATTTAGCTCTCTTGAGAAGTCTATAATACTGGAAAAGGTGGAAGGAAAGAGATGATCAACCACAAGATGGATGGACTCCATTGGAGCAGCGACACACACTACTGGAAGATCTAAAGGACCAGACTGGGGATAGATAATCATAGATGAAATCTATGTGGTTTCTTAAGAGTTAACACTTAATGGCACATAATCATCAATCAGGTTATTAGTTGAAAAACTTCATTTGTTCAAAAACTGAACTCTACTCACTCATAAATATGGACTACTGCCCACTGATCAGCTGGAAATATTTTCAGTTCCCAAATTCTTCCTACTGCATCACTTAAAGAGTTCAACATTAAAACAATACTATTTTACTATACATAAAGTTGTAAAGTGGAGCACAATCCCTAGTAAGCGTGTTAAAGAGGTGTATCCTTATTTTGTACTACTACTGAATATATATTATTAATTCTAAGGTTCCAGACTCACATGGCTGCTAGTAAATTAAACGCACAAACACATCAAACCTGTCTGAGAAAGTATTTGTCCAATGGTAGAAGAAAACTCGCACCGGCTCTTCAATGAGTTTTACCAACCAAATGAATTAGAACGGTTCCAAAAAAATTCAATGCAAGTATACAAAAATACTCCATAAAATATTTAAAGGAAAAAAAAAATCAAGACACTGCATCCAAAAGGAATCCCTCATCCTGTGCCTGTAATATTGAAAGGTTTATAAATGGCATCAAAAGACTGGAAATTTAAAAGTTGTTTTTTTTTTAAAGTCACCTTCCTCCATCCTCCAAGCAAAAACCAAGGAAGCTATTTTACTACCCCCTGCTTAATCCACACCTGGGCACCCCCTCAAATTAAAATGCGTTGGAACCAGGCAACCCCTTCCCATATATCTCATCCACCCACCCACCCACCCAAAAAACAAAACCCCTCCCCAAACTTGTTCCTCCTGCTAAAAAAAGAATGCAGAGTTAACATTAGTTTCGTGCATCAAAAGCAGCTGGATCGCCGAGGTGTCAATAAATGTCCTTTCGAAAAGAGAAGACGGCGACCCCCCCCACGTCCTTTCGCCTTCCCCCCCCCCCACCCCAGCCCCCCCCCCACACACACACATAAAGCAGGGCAGGATTTTGTGCAACACATTATATATACATATATATAAACTTATTTATAAATATATAAACTATATATATATATACATTTTGCACACTACCAAAAAACACACTTTTCTGCGCAAAGAGGGTCTGGAGCAAAGTCGCTGTCAGCGCCCGCTACTCTAACGTCCGGCAACCCCCCCTGACCAAGAGGGGGCCACCACCCTCTTCCTCGTGGCGAGGGCAATAAAAAAAGGGGGGGCGTGGAGTTGAGAGGAGGAAGGGGGGGTCGGGTTAAAAAAAAAAAACCAGAGGGTGTGGGGGGGGTTTCAAGCGAGAAGAAATGGTTTAACACTTTTACCGTCTCCGGCTTTCAGTCATATTTCCGTCCTCCTCTAGCGAAACTGGGGTTGGGGTGGGGGGGGGGGGAAGGGAAGAGAGAGAGAGGCAGGCTCGCAGTTTGGAAACACACACACACACAACACACACACACAAAACACACACACAAGAGAGAGGGCCCCGCCAAGAAAAGCCAGAAGCCGAAAGAAACTGAGGAGAAAAGGGATTTTTTTTAAGCCCTCACAGACACACGGAAAAAGGGGGGGGGGGAGCCCTGGCGGGAATAAGGAATCAAGGCGGGGATTGAAAGAAGAAGCTTGGGGGGGGGGTGATTTTTTTTTTACCTCATAGAGTTCCTCGGAAGCCATGCTGAGGCGCCCGCCTGCCGCCAGCCTCCCGAGGTGGAGTTGGGGGCTGGTTTGGAGCTACTTTTTGTCTCACTTGGGTGTCTTGGTGTGGCCTCCTCCTCCGACGCCGCCGCTTCGCTTCCCCTCCCTCCCCACCCACCCCTTCCCTCCTCCTCCGACGCCTCAGATATGCGCGTATTTCTGCCTCCACTCCACAGCGCTCCTCTCTCTCTCGCCTCAAATGCCCGGGCGCTGGTGGTAGGTGGTAGATGGTGGTAGGTGGTGGTGGTGGTGCCTCTGCCGCCCTCCTCCTCCGCTGCTTGGTGGTGCCTGTGCGCAGACCGAGCTGCGCAACGGGACTCACTCACACTCACACTCCTCTCTCTCCCTCGCGCGCGCACTTGGCTCGCGAGGCGCGGGAGGAGGAAGAGGAGGAGGAGGAGGTTGAGGTAGCAGCTGCAGCGGCGAGAGGACTCCCTGTACCCGCCGCCGCCGCCGCCACCAACTCGGTGCCCCCTTCCAAGCGCCTGATCTCCGGCGCCTGCCTGATCTCTCTCCTTCTCTAGGATCGCTAATCGAGCGCAGAGAAAGCGCCTCCCGCCTCGCCTAGCGCCATCCTCTTCCTCCTCCTCCTCCCCCTCCCCTTCTGATCGCCCATTGTCTCCTCAGCTGAGCGGCGGCGTGAGGGGGCGGCCGGGATTGGGCCAATGGCCGCCGGGGGGGGGGGAAAGTGGGAGGAGCCACGAAAGGGGAGGAGGGAAAAGAGGAGGAGGAGGGGGAACGTGAGGTGAGGAGGTGCCCGGTCTGCCATATGCATCGTTGGGAGGAAGTGGTTGGTGGTGATGGTGGAGGTTGGAGACCCAAGTTTTTTGAGGCTCTTTTGGGCAGAGCTCCCACCTCCCATGAGGTTCTAAGGAAGGGACAAAAGTGTCTTGTCTTCATCCTGGTCTTCAGTCAAGCTGAGACACAAGCTCATCCATTTTCTCCACCCATTAATCTTCCTTTCCATTGGCATCTGAACCCCAGTATTCTGCATATCTGTTTAGTTATTCAACTACATCCATTTGCCAGTTTCTCCTCTGAAGTCTTCCTCTTTCCACCTCTTCCTACATTTCACTGGAGTCCCACCTAGCTTTGCTATGGCACCTTTCCCTAGTTACTTTGGTGAATGGTCTTCATTCAGTCAAGCTGATACATAAACTCATCCCCTCCATTTTCTCCACCCATTAATCTTCATTTCCATTGGCACCTGAACCCCAGTATTCTGCATCTCTGTTTAGTTATCCAACTACATCCATTTGCTACTTTCTCCTCTGCCTCTTCCTCTTTCCACCTCTTCCTATATTTCACTGGAGTCCCACCTAGCTTTGCTATGGCACCTTTCTCTAGTTAACTTTGATGAATGGTCTTCAGTCAAACTGATACATAAGCTCAACCTCTCCATTTTCTCCACCCATTAATCTTCCTTTCCATTGGGCACCTGAACCCCAGTATTCTGCATATCTGTTTAGCTGTCCAGCTACATCCATTTGCTACTTTCTCCTCTGCCTCTTCCTCTTTCCACCTCTTCCTATATTTCACTGGATTCCCACCTAGCTCTGCTATGGCACCTTTCTCTAGTTAACTTTGATGAATGGTCTTCAGTCAAACTGATACATAAACTCAACCTCTCCATATTCTCCACCCATTAATCTTCCTTTCCATTGGGCACCTGAACCCCAGTATTCTGCATATCTGTTTAGTTATCCAACTACATCCATTTGCCAGTTTCTCCTCTGCCTCTTCCTCTTTCCATCTCTTCATTTCTATATTTCACTGGAGTCCCACCTAGCTTTGCTATGGCACCTTTCCCTAGTTAACTTTGGTGAATGGTCTTCAGTCAAACTGATACATAAGCTCAACCTCTCCATTTTCTCCACCCATTAATCTTCCTTTCCATTGGGCATCTGAACCCCAGTATTCTGCATCTCTGTTTAGTTGTCCAGCTACATCCATTTGCCAGTTTCTCCTCTGCCTCTTCCTCTTTCCACCTCTTCATTTCTATATTTCACTGGAGTCCCACGCCAATTTCTCCTCTGCCTCTTCCATCTCTTCATTCCTATATTTCACTGGATTCCCACCTACCTCTGCTATCTCACCTTTCCCTAGTAACTTTGGTCAATGGTCTTCATTCAGTCAAGCTGATACGTAAACTCATCCCCTCCATTTTCTCCACCCATTAATCTTCATTTCCATTGGCATCTGAATCCCAGTATTCTGCATATATATTTAGTTATCCAGCAACATCCATTTGCCAATTTCTCCTCTGAAGTCTTCCCTTTCCATCTCTTCGTTCCTATATTTCACTGGATTCCCACCTAGCTCTGCTATCTCACCTTTCCCTAGTTAACTTTGGTCAATGGTCTTCATTCAGTCAAGCAGATACGTAAGCTCATCCCCTCCATTTTCTTCACCCATTAATCTTCATTTCCATTGGCATCTGAACCCCAGTATTCTGCATATCTGTTTAGTTATCCAACTACATCCATTTGCCAGTTTCTCCTCTGAAGTCTTCCCTTTCCATCTCTTCATTCCTACATTTCACTGGATTCCCACCTAGCTCTGCTATCGCACTTTTCCCTAGTTAACTTGGGTGAATAATGTTCTGGACTGGCTCTTGCTTCCTCTTTTCTATCTACTCATTTGCCTAGTTTGTTTATACCTTTCACTTCCATTCATCTCAATCTTTTCTTGTAGTCTTGCTTAGTCTTTGACCTCTTTACCTTCTTTTGGTCTCTTGCAATCCCCTTTTCTAAGTGTTCTCTCGTACAATCAACAGCTGTCCTTCCGTCACGTTTCATTTATTATCATATTCTTTGGTATTTTTTATTCCTACCTAACCGTATGCATTCTCTTTACTATTTAGATCAGTGTTTCTCAACCTTGGCAACTTGAAGATGTCTGGACTTCAACTCCCAGAATTCCCCAGCCAGCATTCGCTGGCTGGGGAATTCTGGGACTTGAAGTCCAGACATCTTCAAGTTGCCAAGGTTGAGAAACACTGATTTAGATTGTCCTCTGCCATTTTTATCCATCTACAATTATTATTTTTGCGGTTTTATCTTCAGAGCGTGCAATCTTCTTTTGCTTCTTTATGTCACTGTTCATCAATTCAGCCTTTTTGCTTCAATTTTCTCTTTTCCTTTTATATACTATCCATCCTTTCCCATTATTTTCTTAACCAATCCATTCTATATGAACTTGCTTGTTCCTTCTTTACAAATAATCCCTACTCATCACCTTATACAATTTCTTTGTTAATATCCCCATTCATCTTTACTGTCATTATCATCTATTTTTACTGTTGCTGTCTCTTAAACACTTCTATTGTCTATGGATTCCGTCTATCCATTTGGTACCTATTGGTATCTTAGATTCATTTATTAATCTTTATATATATCTTATATGTAATACAGCCCAGGTTCGAATCCCAGTAAGGGTATGGCTAGCTGATGAGAGCTAAATAGCTTGAAATAGATCTATACTAGTCTCCCTTTATTTATTTATCAGCACAAAAATACAACACAAATGTGTAACAAAGGCAACAGTAAAAATATTGGGTTTCTGTCTGGATGGTCTCTTATGATGAGCCAATGGACAGAGAATGGAAGTAGTGAACTTCCTCCCATATTTGGGCATACCAGGGGTTGTGACTTTAAATATATACCTTTCTCCCTGGCTCAGCTGACAACGGAGGACAGCCTGTGGCTTAGGGGTTAATACATCTGCCTAATATGTAATACAGTCCAGGTTCGAATCCCAGTAAGGGTATGGCTAGCTGATGAGAGCTAAATAGCTTGAAATAGATCTATACTAGTATATACTACTATATATATGTGTGTGTGTGTTGTATTTGTGCTGATAAATAAATAAAGGGAGACTAACTCTAAAATACATACATACATACATACATACATACATACATATATGTGTGTGTGTATGTGCGTGTCTGTGTGTGTGTGTGTCTGTGTGTTATATTTGTGCTGATAAATAAAGGGAGACTAGTATAGATCTATTTCAAGCTATTTAGCTCTCATCAGCTAGCCATACCCTTACTGGGATTAGAACCTGAATATAAGAATATATATACACATTTTGTTTAAATCAATTCCTGTCATTTTATATAAAGCATCCAGAACATCAATTGGTTATACATAATTGTTTTTCTGCCTGCTTTTACACACTACTGTAAATATCAGTGGGCATTTTTAACAAGACAGAATAACAAAAGGAGTTGTGAATAGCTTCTTAGCAAATTCCTTCCATCATGTCAACAGAAAAAAAAAATGCCTCTAAAATGACCAGCTAAAAGCCTATAATCTATTATCAATTAAGGCAGAGCCCTGATAGATACACTTAAGGATTTTCAAACAGGTCTACAAGGGGAGTAGTACCAAGAATAGTTAAAACTGGAGTTTTTACAGTTTGGGTAATTAATAATTTAATCAATTATTTTCATATGAATACAATATTTCAGCAGTAGAACCAATCTGATGATGATCATGGTTTGGGGACTTGGAATATCAGAGGAATAAATCTACAGGCTATATGAATCAACAACTGAAAGGAAAATAGATATGTTGTATGATGTCTATCAGTCTAAAAGGAAGGTTGAACAGTAAAATAAGAATGAAAACAATGTAATGCCTAATCTCCATTCTTGATTTTATCACATCTTTTCTGTATTCTTGTTTTGTCTGTTGGGCCTTCAATAGATTTTTGTTCTTTACTCCAATTAATAGATGTTCTTGACTTTCTTTTAAAATAATCAGCCAGTGCATATTTTTCTTCTTCAACTGTTTGCTTCACTTGTAATAATCCTCTGCCACCTGATTTTTGGGGCAGGTATCGTCTATCAGTATCAATATCGAATATTGAATATTGAATGAATGTTGTTTGATCTTAGTTATATATTGTATTTTTATGTTATTGTATGTCTTCCCCTCCCATAAGTTGTTAGCCGCCCTGAGTCCCCTCAGGGAAAAGGGCGGCCTATAAATAAACGCAACCTACAACCTACAACCTATCACCACGTGGATGTAAACTGTAGTGCATTGTCATTAGTTTCCTGGTTTTTCGGTCCAAAATGTCCAAATCAGCTTGTGTCCAGTTAACTATACCAGCTGTGTATCTTATAACTGGTATTGCCCAGGTATTTATGGCCTTGATTGTATTTCCACCATTCAATTTAGATTTCAAAATTTTCCTAAATCTGTTGGTGTATTCTCCCCTGACAATAGTTTTTACTTTTCCATGCTTGATGTTATCCAACTGCAGAATGCCTAAATATTTGTAGGCTTCATTTTCATTGCATTTAATTAGTTGGCCATTGGGCATTTCAATTCCTTCACATGTAGTGATTTTGCCCCTTTTTATGAATACAGTGGCGCATTTTCCCATGCCAAACTGCATTGAAATATCGGTGCTGAATACTCGGACTGTGTTTTTCAGTGATTGGATTTCTATTTCTGACTTTCCATAGAGTTTCAAATCATATATACATTATTCACAAATTATTATTATTATTATTATTATTATTATTATTATTGACACAAATAATGTAATATTGTTGACTAAGAACTTGAATGAATGATTACAAATGTTAAGTGGGAATACAGTAGAAACTCTGGTCACAACCATAATCCGTTCCATAACTTTGGTCGCAACCCGATCTGGTCGTGACCTGAATCTAATTTTGGAAATTTGGCCCTTAGAAAAAAATGGCGCAGAAGGGGAAATCGGCTACGAAAAAAAAATGTGAGTTTTTTGATCGGAACCCGATTTGGTTGTGGTCAAAAGTGTTCGTGACCAGAGGGTCTATTGTATAGATTTGAAAGGCGATATACAGTGATCAAGATGATTGCGTTTGATGGGCAAGATAACAAAATATGCATACATAGACTAAAGAAAAAAAATATGTACTGTATATTTTGATAGAATGTTTCTAAAGATGGGAAATTGAGAAATTTTAAGATTGCAAATGCTGATTAGAAGTTTGTATATAATCTGTTGTGGAAAATGAATGTTCCTTGAAACAACTTAGAACATTGTTAAGTGAGCTTGTCCTAACTATTACATGGAAGTGAAGGTTGAATGTATCAGGAGATATATAAGAATAATATGAACATGCAGGAAATGGAGTATCTAAGGAGTATGATTAAAGAAGACAGAGTTAAGAATGAATAGGTGCTGAATAAATGTGAACTGAATGCAAACATGAGTGATTCAGTGTGAAAGCAAGAAATACACTGAGATATTTTGCTCCTATATAGACAACGTGATCAAAGTGCAAAACAAATATATGAAGAAATAGTAAAAGAGTCACAAGGAAGAAAACTGAGAAAGCAGTGATTGGATGGTATTAATGAGAACCTCAAAAAAAAAATCAGGCAAAACATTTGAATAAGATGTCACAAAGTATATTGACATGGTGGAAATGGTATCAGGGATGGTGCTGTATTCTGGGTGAAGTATTTTGGGTGATGTTGACATAGAGTAGATTCAGCTCTACAGTCCCCCCCCCCCAATCTCATACCCTTTTATTTAATTGGTTTACTATTTCTTACTCCCTTTTCATACTTAAGGAAGCAAACAGCGAGTGGACGGATAGATGGACAGGCAGAGCATTTTAACAAGGATTCCTGCACCACTGAATATCCTTTCAGAAGAAATAAAAACAGCTGGCTTATTATTATTATTTTTTTCAATCTTACTAGGACTCTGTCCCTGTGTTTTCTTGATGGTGATGGTGTAGCAAACCTTAATGGGAAATTATAGAACTCGAACTGGTAGTCTGATGGGATAAGAGGAATTCGGGAGATGAAAACTGATTGACAATTCTCCCTGCTTGACGCCTGCGAAAATCATGGCTTTGATTACGTGTTTGTACAGAGTTGTCACCTGAAGCCTGGTGTCATTGCACAGTTTCAGAGGGCTCAGATTGTGCAACAGCATGATTGGAGTGCCAACCTTGAGGTAGAAGACATGAGGTGGTAATCCTGGTGGGTTGAGAGTGTGCAAGAACTCCACAGGGTAATGTACAGCATCCTCAACCTTAACTGCTCATTAATTTTCAAGCTTTAAATGTCAATTTATCAAGCCTGATCGCATAGTTTCATAGCAAAGCACAAGTACCCAGCTAGTATACATACATACGGTGGCTCAGTAGCTAATATGCTGAGCTTATATTAGGCTGCCGATCTCAAGGTCGGCAGTTCGAATCCCTAGCGCCCCATAATGGAGTGAGCTCTCGTTACTTCTCCCAGTTTCTGCCAACCTAGCAGTTTGAAAGCATGTAAAAATGCAAGTAGAAAAATAGGAACCACCTTTGGTGGGAAGGTAACAGCATTCCGTCGTGCTCCTTGGGAGTTTAGTCATGCAGGCCACATGACCACGGAGATGTCTTCGGACAGCGCTGGCTCTTCGGCTTTGAAGCGTAGATGAGCATTGCCCCCTGGAGTCTGGAACAGCTAGCGCATATATGTGAGGGGAACCTTTACCATATGTATGTATGAGACAATCTGTCATTTTTAAACCAGATTGTAATGTACGTATGTCTGTGTGTCTTTTCTAAATAAGATTGCAATAATACCCTAACTAAATTCTCCATTCCAATGAATAAAAGCCATTACTGTAAATGCTGTCCTATACTTTTTATTGTACTTTAAACTTTGAATATAATATTGCATGCCATTCCACATTGTCAGAATTTATTTTGCTATTTGTACTCCATATTTTCTACTTTATTCAGGTTGGAAGAGATTTACAGTCAGATAGCTACAGTTATACATCATTGGACAGCTGCTTACCAAATGAGACAGAAGTTTATTAATACTTCCATGTGTTATGAGGCCATATCTCCCATATTTAGATTCCAATTTCTCAGTATCTAGGACATATTTCATCATCCCTCTTGATCATGAATAAAGTACTTTCTTTTCTAGACATTAGGAAAGCCAAACATCAGGTGCATCCATTGTTCTGCTGTTTCACAAAAAATTGAAGATCTCGGCAGGTTGTGTTATCTTTATTTGTTTTAACAAATACATTGCATTGCAGACTTTTGAGTGGCTGTCTAGCAAATACCTAGTTTTAGACGTCACCTACCAGGTTAATAACATCAGCTTTTACTTTGTATTATTTGTTCATTAATCCCTTCTTATTTAATATCACACATATTTCATCCATTAGAAGTACAAGCAGTCATTGACTTACAATCAGAATTTCCATTGCTAAGTGGTGGTTAAGTGAGTTGCACCTGGTTTTACGAAGGTTTTTCCCCCCCATGATTTATAGCAATAGCAGTAGACTTATATACCGCTTCATAGGGCTTTCAGCCCTCTCTAAGCGGTTTACAGAGAGTCAGCATATTGCCCCCAACAATCTGGGTCCTCATTTTACCCACCTCGGAAGGATGGAAGGCTGAGTCAACCCTGAGCCGGTGAGATTTGAACCGCTGAACTGCTGATCTAGCAGTAGCCTGCAGTGCTGCATTTAACCACTGCGCCACCTCGGCTCTGATTGTTAAGTAAATCACTGCAATTGTCGAGTGAACCACACAGTCATTAAGTGAATCTAGCAATAGCAATAGCAATAGCAGTTCGACATATACCGCTTCATAGGGCTTCCAGCCCTCTCTAAGCGGTTTACAGAGTCAGCATATTGCCCCCAACAACAATCCGGGTCCTCATTTTACCCACCTCGGAAGGATGGAAGGCTGAGTCAACCTTGAGCCAGTGAGATTTGAACCGCTGAACTGCAGATAACAGTCAGCTGAAGTGGCCTGCAGTACTGCACCCTAACCACTGCGCCACCTCGGCTCTATCTGACTTGATCCATTGACTTTGCTTTCATCGGAAACTGGCTGGAAAGGTTGCAAATGAGCATCATGTGTCCTCAGGACATTGTAACTTATAAATACATGCCAGTTGCCAAGTGCATGAATTTTGAGCAAATGTTTGTGGGGATGGTGTGGTTGTAAGTGCAAGGACAAGTGATACCGCATTTTTCAGAGTATAAGACGCTCCGGACTATAAGACACACCTACCTTTTTGGGGGAGGAAAATGAGAAAAAAATAATTCTGCCCCTGCCTACCAGCATCCATCGGTAGTCAACTGGCTAGCATCCTTGCAGCAAACAGCCTGGTCAGCTTCAGCACATTATTGCAGCCTGATTTAGCACAAAAAGCTGATTGATGGTTGGATTGACCTCCCAGAATACCACCGATCAGCTGTTCCAGACTGCGGGGATAGACCGAGTGTCACGTTTTTGGCTTCCGCACTTTGCGTCTTTGGCCTCTGAGCATTGCGTTTTCAGTCGCCACCGCAGCCACTCCCTGCCACCTGGAACCGGTTGAAAATACGATGCACAGAGCCAAATAACGGTGTGTGCTCAGCCCAAAAAATGTGATGCACAGAGCAGTGAGTGGTGGCGATGAGCTGTAGTGAACCTCACAGCCTGGGATTGAACTAAAACGGGACATGCGCATGCCAAAAACGCGATGCGTGGAGACTGAAAACAACCAAAAGGTGGGGACCAGAGGATGGGCAGGGCTTTGGCAACATTCGGTGTATAAGACCCACCACAATTTTCACCCACTTTTTTGGGGGGGAAGGGTATCTTATATGCCGAAAAGTACGGTAAGTCTCTTATTGTAGCGCCATTGTAACTTTGAACACAGACTAAATAACAGTAGACTTAGCAGTAGACTTATATACTGCTTCATAGGGCTTTCAGCCCTCTCTAAGCGGTTTACAGAGAGTCAGCATATTGCCCCCAACAATCCGGGTCCTCATTTTACCCACCTCGGAAGGATGGAAGGCTGAGTCAACCCTGAGCCGGTGAGATTTGAACCGCTGAACTGCTGATCTAGCAGTAGCCTGCAGTGCTGCATTTAACCACTGCGCCACCTCGGCTCTTAAATCAGTGGTAGTCAACCTGGTCCCCACTGCCCACTAGTGGGCGTTCCAGCTTTCATGGTGGGCAGTAAGGGGTTTGCTCTAACTCTGCTTTATAAATTTTATAAAGTAAAGTTACTTCCCTACTTTATAAATTACCATTACTGTGGAACCAGTGGGCGGTTAGAAAATTTTACTACTAACAGAGATACAAAAGTGGGCGACTTTTGACTACCCCTGGGCTAAATGAATGGTTGTAAGTTGAGGACTGCTTGTAGTAGTTGGTAATCCAAAATTTGAAAGTTAAGAACCATGTTAAATACCAAAGTCCTGATTTAAAAATTATCCACCTTATGTGCCTATTTTATGTGTATATTGATTAGACAATAAATTGTTATTTACAGTACCCCTTTTTCTGAGAGGTGTAGTTTTAAGAAGGCTGGTGCTTATCTAGAGTTCAGAATTTGCGGAAAGAGGTTGCTGAAGACTGGTGACGTGACTATAATACACAATTTACTTTGACATATATTCAGACTGAATATGAAATACTAAGAGACTTCACATTCCATCTATTTTGTGTTCCAGTTCAGATTTCTTAGAAATCTCAAATCTCCTTTCTAGCACAGATTACGGGTAGTTGTCAATTTACAATGGTTCATTTAGGGACTGTTCAAAGTTACAACGGCATTCGAAAAAGTGACTTGTGACTATTTTTCACACTTACAACTGTTACAGCCTCCCCATGGTTGCGTGATCAAAATTCAGACGTTTAGCAACTGACTCATATTTATGACAATTGCAGTGTCCTGGGATCATGTGATCACCTTCCGCGACCTTCCGATGAGTAAAGTCAACAGGGAAGGCGGATTTGCTTAAGAACAGTGTTACTAACTTTAACTGCAGTGATTCACTTAACAATTGTGCCAAGAAAGGTAGTAAAATGCGAGAATACTAACTTAACTCTCTTACTTAGCAACAAACATGTTTGGCTCAATTGTGGTCATAAGTTGAAGACTACCTAAAATTAATAAATAAATAGGTGTTCTGACCCCCTCCTCCGTCCAGTAACGAAAACCGAGACAAGCTTAATTAGAATGTCCTTTAATAACAAGACTAGAATCTCGGTGACTGAAAGCCAAGCAAGCAAACAGATAAGGACCTTGGCAACAAGTCCGACAAACCTTGGCAGCAATGCAGCCTGCCAAGTTAGTTACGTTCTCTTTAGTCAATGCGTTGACTTCTGCAAGAAGGGCGTGTCACAAGCAGTCTTTTTTATAGTCTGGAGTGGAGCCTAATGACCATCAGCTGAGCGCACTCACCTGTAATTGTGTAATTGTTCCTGACGCCAAGTAGCTCTTCGATGGCGTGCATCCAGGAACAACTCACTGCTGGCTTCTGGATCACTCTCCCTTGTCTCCTCCCCACTGGTCCAAGGCTCAGGTGCCACCTGGTGGCCAACCAGTTTCTCTGCTCCCTGCTCAGAGTCGGAACCCTGTCCAGGGTCCTCCACATCCTCCAGAGCCTACTCATAGGGCCCTTCGCTGTCGGAGTCTGGTGGCAGCTCCAACAACTCCTGCTGGGCCACAACAAATAGGGTACTTTGATTTACTACTATAATGCTTGGTTAACAGCTCTCCATCATCCAGTGTTGCAAAAAAGTTTGGGAACCCTCTTGAATTATCAATACTTCTGCATAAAATGACCTAAAACATGATCTGTTTTCCACCCAATTCCTAAATCTAGATAAGGAGAACGGAAATATGTAGCTTTGGATCATTTTCTTCAATAAATCAATGAACAAGGATAACATTTTTGACTTGTTTGTTTAATTGGATTCCCTTTATCGAGTTGTAGGAGTTGGGTGAAGAACAGATCATGTTTTAGGCCATTTTAATTCAGGAATAAAAGGGTTTACAAGTGGTGGTTCAGTGGCTAAGACGTTGAGCTTGTCAATCAGAAATATACATGCAAATCAAATCCAGATACAATAGCGACATTAAAACATACGAACTACAACTGGAACAACAGGAACTAGATAAGATAATTCAAAATATGGAGAAGAAAATGATGGAGAGAATATACAATTTTTTGTTGAAATATAAAAAGGAGGAGGAGTTTGTCAAGGAAACTATGGTAAGATGGGCAAAAAAATTCGGCTATAACATTGAATTGGAAAGATGGGGAAAATGTTAGGGAACATATTTGAAATTGACTATGTCTGTGGCATACAAGGAAAACCAGTAAAAAATGTTTTATAAATGGCACCTGGAACCCGTGAGACTTGTAAAAATATCTTCAAACTTATCCCCATTGTGTTGGAAATGTGAGAAATCATATGGGACGTACTATCACACATGGTGGCCATGCGAGGTGGCCCCCCAAAAATGGGTTAAAATCAAAAACTGGTTGGAAGCTATAACAGAATCCCATAGGTTGGAAACCGGAGACATTTTTATTAGGCTTAACCACAACAAAATACAATAAAGAAACTTTATACCTAATTCTATATATTATTACAATGGCCAGAATAGCATATGCACCGAAATGGAAGAACAACACAATACCGAGTGAAGATGAGATCATACGGAAGATCTTAGAATGCACAAAGATGGATAAATTGAGCAAGGAAATTCAAGGAAAGGAGGAAACAGAGTATTATTTAATTTGGGAAAAATTGTATAAGTGGTTAGATGATAGAAGAGCCGAGGTGGCGCAGTGGTTAAATGCAGCACTGCAGGCTACTTCAGCTGACTGCAGTTCTGCAGTTCGGCTGTTCAAATCTCACCAGCTCAGGGTTGACTCAGCCTTCCATCCTTCCGAGGTGGGTGAAATGAGGACCCGGATTGTTGTTGGGGGCGATATGCTGACTCTGTAAACCGCTTAGAGAGGGCTGAAAGCCCTATGAAGCGGTATATAAGTCTAACTGCTATTGCTATTGCTATAGAAATAGGAAATAAGAATTTGGAAAATGTAGTTTGTATTATAGAAGAAGTAGGAATTAGTGATAAAAATGTAGGAAAAGTAGGATTTACAAAAGTAGGAAAAGTTATATATTAGTAGAAGAACAACAAAGACTATCTGATACAAATAACCAAACAAAGACTGAGTAAGAAATAATAGGATTATAAGTGTAAAATTACACAGAGATGTATTGAGAGGGAAATAGTGTTTGTAAAGATGCACATATCTGCTGTAAGAAGGAATGTGCAGTTCCGATGTTATTTGTAAGTGTTGTGTGTGTTTTTGTCAATGTGTATAAGTGTTTATAATAAAAAGAAAATTAAAAGAAAGGTCGGCAGTTCGGCGGTTCAAATCCCTAGCTCTGCATATTGGAGTGAGCTCCCATTACTTGTCCCAGCTTCTGCCAACCTATCAGTTCGAAAGCGCGTAAAAAAATGCAAGTAGAAAAATAGGAACCACCTTTGGTAAGATGGTAACAGCATTCCGTGCGCTTTCGGTGTTTAGTCATGCCGGTCACATGATCACAGACACGTCTTCGGACAGCGCTGGCTCTTGGCTTTGAAATGGAGATGAGCCCTGCCCCCTAGAGTCAGGAACGACTAGCACATATGTGCGAGGAGGGGAACCTTTACCTTAAAAGTGTTCCCAAACTTTCAAGCACCACTGTAGATTCTAACTGGCAACTGACATTTTCAGTTTCTCTGTGGCTGTTGAAAAACATCTTCAGCTAACAACTGCTGCTTTGTCCAATGTGAGAGATATTGCCATATGGCACCAAATACAGAAATCTTAGGATAGAAATGTATAGGGGGGGAAAAAGATTCCATTGGGATCATCTTGACCTCCCTCATTCTTGAATCTTTAACTGTAAGCAGGCCCTTTTTCCCCACTTAGGAAATGATACTCCATAGGCAGATTTTTAGCTTTCACGATTGATTTTTTAAAATAGTATTTTGAGTATTCAGTTTCCATGGGATAACCTATGCTGAAAATATTCCCAAATAGCTGGATTATTTTTTTTTGCAAATGATCCATTAAATATATTCAGCATTTTTATCATTCATCCCCTTATGACTAAGGAGGTCAAAGTCCCAATCACATTTCTAGGGAAAAGATACTACAAACCTTGTAGATAATATACATTTGTTTGTGGTTTTTCCAATTAATGACAAACAGCTTTGTGTGGATGGGAAGAAAGTTATTTAACTGAGTCATTTTTTCTTAGTAACTTCACTTAACATGTTACGCCTTGTTTAAACCATAAATACCCCCATGTTTATATACATAAAACTGAATACAACATTTTCTCTGTATGCTGTCTTCCTAAAAGTGCTTGCTTTTAGGCTATTTTAGGTCAGGAATGTTACTTTATTCTAATTCTGCAAAGCACAACGTGCGTTGTTAGCAGGAAATCAGTTAGATCATAATGACTAAATAGCTGGAAAATAAATCAATTTATTCCCTGGAAAATGTATTTGGATGCTTATCTGCTGAGCTTGCCGAAATGTAGGAACTCTGCTAAAATAAGATTGGGGAAGTTGGCAGAATCCAGCCATTATCTTAGCTTGTTTGCGAACCAAATTCTCCCAAGCAATAATGTGGTTTGTTTGCATATTAAAATGGTTTGCCAGACCAGAATAAGAGTTTAGCACATTCTGTAAACCTGAATATCAGTGCTGGAGATAGATCAGTGGTGGGATTCAAATAATTTAACAACCGGTCCTCTGCCCTAATGACCATCTGGGTAGGTGGGGCTCGGTGGTCATGTGACTGAGTGGGCGTGGCCAACTCAAGGTCACTCGGGTCGATGGGCGCTTCGCCTTAGCTCTTACAACGTAATCAGGGTTAACCGGAGAGGCAGTTTCTGTAAGCAGGGCAATAAAGATGAGGCTAGAAACAACACCAGAATGTTTCCTTCCTGCCTTCCTTACAGGATTAGCCCTGCAAAGTGGGGGGAAAAAAACAAAAGGAGATTCCTTCCAACAATCGGTTCTCTGAACTGCTTAGAAAGTTACCAACCGGTTCTCCCGAATAGGTGCGAACCGGCTGAATCCCACCACTGAGATAGATACTCTAAATAAAGACACTTATGTGGTGATAGATAATCATTTTGCAGCATCAGAAGTAGTAACGGGGGGGGGGGTGAAGAAGTTTCTTCAGTTCTGGGGGAATCTGATCTGAAATTAGAGTCTTTGACTGGTGACTTACAGCGCCTTCAAAGCACAGGTCACCAACCTTTCGGACCTCAGGGACCACTGAATTCATAATTTTAAATCCCGCAGTCCGCTAATATGATTTTTTTTTAAAAAAAAGATAAATAGTATTTAGTGCAATATAAAAAATGCAAATGATTTTTCTGTGGACCAGCAAAATTTTCTCGAGGACCACCAGTGGTCCACGTACCACCGGTTGGTGACCATTGCTTCAAAGAATCAACCAGCTACTATTAAAGTTACGTCCAGCCTCTCATCATTATTGTTCCTTGACAGAATGATGATCATGTGAGTCTAGAAGGCAGTAAATTTACTAATAGGGCAATTACTTGTCTTAAATTTCAGAACGTGAGTAGGACCAGGAGAAACTGAAAAAATTCTCAGTAAAATATTCAGGGGAATCTCATGGATCTCTTACATGCCAATTTCCATGTTCAGTAGCAAGGGCCTCCCATCTTCAACCCATGCTTGATTCCTTAGATAAGGGGGGTGCAGGGGAGGTGGCGCAGTGGTTAGAGTGCTGTACTGCAGGCCACTTCAACTGACTGTTATCTGCAGTTCAGCGGTTCAAATCTCACCGGCTCAAGGTTGACTCAGCCTTCCATCCTTCCGAGGTGGGTAAAATGAGGACCCGGATTGTTGTTGGGGGCAATATGCTGACTCTGTAAACTGCTTAGAGAGGGCTGAAAGCCCTATGAAGCGGTATATACGTCTAACTGCTATTGCTATTGCTATAGCCTTCCAAAAGACAAATAATGTTATGGCAGAGTAAACAGAACATACTCCTTCAATGAGCTGAGGCAACAACCTTGGAATATCTTACGGCAGCTTTGACTGAACCATTAGTTTGTTGATTAATTGGTTGAGATGTGAAAAATAAAAATATTCAAAACAACTGCAAATTAAGAATATTGTAAAAGCAGCCAGTGATTTATACAGTGGTTCAGTAATGACAAAAGGGGCAAAATGCCTTCCTTTTACTAAAAGATGTTAGCCCTTGTATATAATTTTCTTTTTTTTCCAATTTTTTATTTTATCAATTTCATATATACATTCACAATTATATGGTCTCATAACTGTTATTAATAATATGTATTTATAACAATTTTTTCCCTACAGTTGACAATATACTTGAAAATTGCTTTCTTACCATCCCATAGATCCATCTTATCTTACAACGGTCCTACTTCTTCTTCCCTCCCTCCCTCTTTCCTTCCCTTGTTTCTTCTCTCCTACTCTCCTTCATTCCCTCCCTCCTTCCCTCCCTCCTTCCCCTTCCCTCCCTCCTTTCTTCTCTCCTTCTCTCCTTCCCTCCTTCCTTCCCTCCCTATAATTTTCTTATTATCTTAGGAAGAAACTCGGGCTGACCATTTGATAAAATATGTAGCTGGATGTAAATGAACAAGTTAATTGTTAAAATCAGTTTCTTAACTATATATATATTTAAATGGTTGATATAAATATTGTTTTCACATCTCTAATGCTGCAATATTATGCAGAAACCTTTCTGGAGTCCTTATTTCTTAATATAAAGCCATATGACTGAGACTGGATTTAAACATCTCGATATAGTGCCTCTGGGGAAAAATAAAAATAAATATAAAATGGTATCCCTAAACTTTAGATGGCTAAAAGCAAATCCCTCAAGTATGTTGCCTATTAACATAAAACTATTTGCAGTGGAACCAATTTAATGTGCATCACAAAATTTAAATTGATCTGATTTGGGAGAAGGAATGATAGTGTGTGAGACAGGAAACATTTCTCTGACCAACTGATTGATTCTGAAGTTACTGATATGAAATCTCCACGAGTCTCAGAAGGGTTAGTAGATGAGTGATAGGACCATAAATTTGCCACATATATTTCACTACAGATCGCTGCTGAAGAGCAGGCCTTAGATATGTAATATTTAAGGCTGAGAAGTAAACCACTTGTCGCACTCAATGCTGTGATTCTCTCCTTACTATTTTTTTTTTTAGTATTTATAAATTTTTATTTTAAACACATAAGCACATCAACAAAACATAACTTAAAAACAACATAGGAACTATAAGTTCCATCGTATATCATACCGCAGTTCCGAATCGGTTTCTTTGCAGTTAGTGTTTTCCCTTCTATACATTTCTATCTTGCGTTCGTAATCTCCTTATTCGTTATCCATTTTTATGTACATTTCTTAATTTATTTAAACTTAGCTACTTATGACCAAATATTATTTACCTATATTATGCTATATATTTTTACTGTCATGTATTCTCTTACATACAGTTCTAGATATACATTCACATAATTATTCTTTTTCTTTGCCATTCTTATATTATTATTATTCCATTTGAAAGGTTATAAGGTATAGTTTAAAATGCTTTGTTTACCATCCTTCGCACCTGCTAAGACACTACCTTGTTTTCTCTTTCTTTTCTTTTCTCCTTCCCTTCCTTCTCTACTTCCTTCCTTCCTCCTCTCCATCCCCTTCTTCCTTCCCTTAACCTCTTCCCTACTCCTACCCTTTTTCTTCTTCTTCCTACCTTCTCTCCTTCTCTTTCTTTCTCTTCCTCCCTCCTCTTCTTCTTTTTCTCTCCCTTCCACCCACCTTCCCTTACCTCTTTCTTCTTCCCTTACCTCTCCTCCACACTTCTTCTTCCTCTCCAACTATCTCTCCTTCTCTTCCTCTCCCTTCTACCCTCCACTCCTTTCGTTTCCTTCGTCCCTCCATTCTCTACTTCCTTCCTCCCCTCCTTTCCTTCCTTCTTCCCTTCCTTTCTTTTTCTATTGTTATAGGTGTCCCTTTCAGATCCCAGTTCATGTTTTCTTGGGGATGGTATTTCCACACACCCATTTTTGTTTCATATCATTTCCTTTTTTCTTTAGGGTTTCCTTACTATTTCCTTACTCCTTACTATTCTTTTAATTATTATTAGTTTTCTTCTGACAAGATCCTGCAGTTTTCTTGGCAAGGTTTTTCAGAAGTGGTTTCCCATTGCCTTCTTCCCCAGGCCTTAAAACAGATGATCATAACAAAAAAAAGGCAATAAGTAGAAGAGGCCTTTTAATCTTCTGGTGTTTGGCCACTCAAAATTGACTACCTGCTCAGAAAATCTAACCCACCTAATATAAATATACAGAGTCACAGACCATAATTTGTATGTGTGTAGGAAGCACCTCCTCCCATTATAATGCATATTCACTTTCATATTTTATAAGATGTTTTAGCAATAGCAATAGCAGTAGACTTATATACCGCTTCATAGGCCTTTCAGGCCTCTCTAAGTGGTTTACAGAGAGTCAGCATATTGCCCCCAACAATCCGGGTCCTCATTTTACCCACCTCGGAAGGATGGAAGGCTGAGTCAACCCTGAGCCGGTGAGATTTGAACAGCCGAACTGCTGAACTGCAGTCAGCTGAAGTAGCCTGCAGTGCTGTACTCTAACCACTGCGCCACCTCGGCTCTTCCAAAAATGATACTTTTACAGATACTTACAATATCTGTACAAGAAAGTACAAAAGCCAGACTTCACACGCTCAGACAGTCTTAGTTTATCTCAACGGACAACACCAATTTAATGAAAATAAGAAGAGATGTAGAATAGCATAGCATAGCATAGCATAGCATAGCATAGCATAGCATAGAATAGCATAGAGGAGAGGAGAAGACTAGACAAGACAAGACAAGACAAGACAAGACAAGACAAGACAAGACAAGACAAGACAAGACAAGAGAATATTCTTTATTGGCCAAGTGTGATTGGACACACAAGGAATTTGTTTCCGGTTCGTAAGCTCTCAATGTACATACAACAATAGTGATAACACAACAGAAAGGTTGTAAAATGTGAAAAACTCTCTTAACAAATATCTCAACAAATATCTCAACAAATATCTCAACAAATATCTCAACAAATATCTCAACAAATATCTCAACAAATATCTCAACAAATATCTCAACAAATATCTCAACAAATATCTCAACAAACATCTCAACAAATATCTCAACAAATATCTCAACAAATATCTCAACAAATATCTCAACAAATATCTCAACAAATATCTCAACAAATATCTCAACAAATATCTCAACAAATATCTCAACAAATATCTCAACAAATAGCAACAGAAATGAGCTCAATTGAAATGGTTGTAAGTCGGGGACTACGTTGCATGTTGTGATGCACCTGTAAATATTTGTAAGTTAGTATTACTCCATTCATAATGTGCGCATGTCTTAACCCTTAATCCGAGCTAATCTGTTAACCTCCCCACACTCCAAGAAAACTATCTCTGGAGTATTTCACAAAATTTTCCTTATAACATAAAAAGTATGTGTAAATATAATTTTCTCAGCAAGACCCAACATACGTTTACTTTTAATTAGGACATGATCAGCAGCACATAGTTTTGACTGCTCATTTAGCCTGCTGAATATTTTTAAAGCAGATTTATTAAAGAAAAGGGATTTATTCTCTACTCTTTCCTAGACGTGAAGTACTTACATTGAATTTTGTAGGTCTGCTGCTAAATAAACATGCACAGGTTATGGTGTGAATTGTATTTGATGTGAAGGGTCTCTCGGGGGCCTGTTTCTCCAACTGTTGTTTTCCTTAACAGCCCTTTAGCTTTATAAAGTTGTGCAGTCAATTTCATCAGGTTTATTCTCAAGCAACAGCCCTACAAGAGTATCCCTTCTGGATTTGAATTACTAATATTTTAGAAGAAGCGATGCTTGTTGGATTCAATGGACTTTACTCCTAGATAAACAGGTGCACAGTTGCCATAAAGTGTTTATTTCCAATGAGTTCTAGGTTTTCCTCAATAAAACAAACAAACAAAAAATGAGGTCACAGTTTGTCCTATATTTTATCTGATAATATTTTTGTGCCCTTCGGGATTATAATTCTTTCTCTTCCCCTGACAGACCCAATTAGCAATATAGAGCTGCTTCATAGTTTTCCCCCCCAAATAATGCTACATTAATTCAACAAAATACAATATCCTCAGACTGTCTTCAACTTGTTTTATCGCTACATAATACAAAGTCCAATTACTGTCCAAGGAGAGAGAAGCGGGGTTGGAGACGCTATTTTAAGATTTACTCTGTTTCAAATAATTCAACTCGATTTGCTCATTCATTCGGTGACGGCTACCAAACTCCCATAAGTTATTTTTGCAGCCTTAAATTATTTTGGTAGTAATTGAAACAGATGTTTTGTTTTTGTTTCAGTTTTTCTCCCTCACATGTTTTATGGCATCTGAAAGCGCCACAAATATTTGTGGCTATTATTCCAGGTCACATCCATTATGGCAGTTTGATGGAGCAAGGCGTGCGGTGGGGAACCTGGAGATTGCTGTGCTACAATTCACACATTTTGGCTGCCCTGTCCCCCCTTCTCCTCTCAAAGGAGCAGAGGTGGGTTCCTACCAGTTCGCACCTATTTGGTAGAACCGGTTCGTCAAATCTACCGAACCGGTTAGAAGAGGTTCCACCAGTGGACCCAGAAAGCAGGCCACACCTACAGAAGAGGTTCCAAAATTTTTTGAAACCCACCACTGCAAAGGAGCCTTGTTTTTATGGCTCATACCAAAGAAAGTACACCTTAAGTATCGTTTCGTTTCATTTTATTGAGCTTGTATGCCGCCCACCCCCGAAGGACTCCGGGCGGCTTACAATAAAACAAGGGAAGGGGATAATACACAAGACAACATATTAAAATATACAACAGTCACAATTTCCGAGGGGCTGGATATTTCGAAAGCCCTCTGGCCTGCTGGAGCAGCCAGGACTTAACGGCTTTGCGGAAGGCCGGGAGGGTAGTAAGGGTCCGGATCTCCACGGGGAGATTGTTCCAGAGGGCTGGAGCTGCGACAGAGAAGGCTCTCCCCCGGGGAGTCGCCAGCCGACACTGGCTGGCAGATGGGATCCGGAGAAGGCCTAACCTGTGTGATCTAATCAGTCTATGGGAGGTAATCGGCAGGAGGCGGTCTCTCAGGTACGGATATCAGCAGCTGCCTGAAGTTGCTAAATGGCCTCCAGCATACAAAAATTCGTCATGAAGTATGAGAAACAAACAGAAAGTCCATGAATTGTTATATGTAATAACTTGCATAAGTATCAGAGTCCCTAAAGATGAAAAAGATATCTGAAGTTTTTCATGGAACCCTTAATGAACAGAGGAACAACATCTTAGAACCATATGGGAAGAAACTCCTGAGTTTTCAATAAGGAATAGACAACCTGTATGGGGATTACATTCAAAAAAATATTTGTTTTAAAGGCATCAGCTTCTGTGGTAATGTGCAGTATGCAACTATGCTTTTCTTTCTTAAGATGATCGATGCATTTCATTAAAGCACAACGCTTGGCTGATTTTGATTTTGTCTGATACCTCAATTCTAGCTTATTCAACAAATCAACTTTTGAAGAAGTCTTGATACAGTATGAATCAATTATACTATTATATATCAACAAACGCCTACTTTCATAGGCCCTTCAGATCCAGCCAAACACCTATCACAAGCCTCTCTTACATAACTTGAGGAAGTTTAGCATTAATTGCCAGGAAGGCATGATTATTAAGAACCTCTTTCCTGTGTAGTCTTGTTATTCCTGCTGCACTAATTAAAATCACCAAAAATGGGTAGTAACTCTGCTTAGCTCTGGTAATCTTGTCATCACAAGTGCACAGTTGAAAAACATGTATCGCTTCTAGATTATTACCCCAGTTGGAAGCAGATGCGAGTCCTTCAAATCCATTTTTACTCTTGGTGATTTTTATGAACAAGATTAAGATTAAGATTTAGTTTATTTGTATGCCGCCCTTCTCCGGGAGGGACTCAGGGCGGCGAACAACTCAAAAGGGGAAAAGGGGATACAAACACAATACACGTAATTAAAATACACGAAAATCACACAGCCATACCAGTCGAGAGGGGAGGGGAACTCATCAACCCCAGGCCTGCCGGCACAGCCAGGTTTTGACGGCTTTCCGGAAGGCCTGGAGAGAGGTGAGGGTCCGAATCTCCGCGGGGAGTTCATTCCAAAGGGCCGGAGCTGCCACAGAGAAGGCCCTCCCCCGGGTAGTAGCCAGATGGCATTGGCTGGTGGACGGAACCCGGAGGAGGCCGACCCTGTGAGATCTGACGGGTCTTTGGGAGGTAATTGGCAGCAGGCGGTCTCTCAAGTACCCAGGTCCAGTACCATGAAGGGCTTTATAAGTTACGACTAGCACTTTGAAGCGTATCCGGAGACCGATCGGTAGCCAGTGCAGCTAGCGGAGGATAGGTGTGACGTGGGTGTACCGAGGTACACCCACAATCGCTCGTGCGGCTGCATTCTGGACGAGTTGTAGTCTCCGAATACTCTTCTAAGGCTGCCCCATGTAGAGCGCATTGCAATCTATATAGTTTTTATTCGCAACATTTTTGCAAGTG